>NC_090281.1:68376585-68681109 GCF_037392515.1 Haliotis asinina | reverse complement strand
CAGCAGCAGTAGTATCATCACAGCGTAAGCCTAAAAGTTTTTGACTGAATAGATAACCGATTGTCAGTCCTGATGATAACCGTTGCAGTCCATTGTATTATCGACTAATTATTGATTTAGCCAGTGTTTCATATTTTATTTCTGTTATGGAAAGTATCCTGCCGGTCCGTTATCTCATTCGCCCCATTGTTTCTATTATACAAAAGTGCCGGGTATTTACCCTGAGTTCTTTCATTAAAATGAAATCGGATTAACGACCTCGGTCCGTTCAGGATTTCCTGTTTGACGAAACAGACACAGCCTGCTATGAGGATCAAAGCAACGTCTGGCTCCTTTCATTCACATTACGAACAGCTGTCATGAGTGTTTCCAGAAGTATAGGGAAGTACATGTTGTGATGGATACGCCTGAGTTGTCGTATGACATGTATGTTTGAAGTTTGTACTAATTTAATGTGTGAGTGAGTGAGGTTAGTTTTACGCCGCATTCAGCAATATTCCCGCTATATGGCGGCGATCTGTACATAATCGACCCTGAACCAGACAATCCAGTGATCAACAACATGAGCATCGATCTGCGCAGTTGGGAACCGATGACATGTGTCAGCCAAGTCAGCGTGTCTGACCACCCGATCCCGTTAGTCGCCTCTTACGACAAGCACAGCCGCCTTTTATGGCAAGCATGGGTTGCTGACGGCCTATTCTACCCCAGGACCTTCACGGGTCTTGTACTAATTTAAAAGCTAAATGCCTATATAACATTTTCATGCAAAGGTACTATAAATTCTATGACATCCATGTTACATTTCGAAGATAGGTCCTTTACGTTTTAGTGTTTGGTAAATGTGAACAACGTATGTAGAAATACCGATATGATTCCATGACAGACAATGCTCATCAGTTTCAAAGCTGTTCGTGTCATTGATGTCAATGGTTTCAAGGTTTCTTATTTATTTGTTTACGATCCCACATCCGAAAGCTAATTTTGTTTATTTCATAAGCAAGTAGAAATGATACCTTGCAAGGATAGGAAAACCCCAATGGTTGCAAGAGTTCAACTGCTGTATGGTTCCCAAGGAGTTGATAATACGACGTGCCATTGAGATTGACATCCAATGATCGAGGGAAAGAGAAAGTGTCATTGAGAAGTTAAGCTGGATATCGGCGCTATGCAAATGGTACATAATACCTCGCCTTTGAAATGTCTCGCTTGTATCCCAAGTTCACTGTCGTCATACTCCCCATTTTTCTAGATGCCCTTGGTTTGCTACCTCCTGATCTCTTGGCGCAGATCAGGAGAGTGCCCGGGTTCTCCACCGGGAGCACAGCCCTTCTGACAATTTGGGTAACACAAAAGGCTCCAGTGCTGGGGAGCCTTCATATTCTCCGGAAAATTCTTGGTCGGTTCGACTAGGCAGTGTTTCCTGGGAGAAGTCACATTCGCTGTCTGAGCTGCGTGTACAGGGGGCGAAGGCCCTGAGCTGATGATGAGCTTTACTAGGCTGACTGTGCCAGGATCATCCGAACCCTCTCTGTTGCATTTCTATCTCAATCTGTAAAATAGTAATAATCATAGGGGTAGGTATTAATGCATGACCATAATACTTCCTGGCCTTAGAAGGATTAGTTTAATTTCTGTTGATTAACCAGTGTCCACGGTTTAAATGCCACTGGTCATGTCTGTCGAGAAACTTGCGGACATTATCAGCAAAGAATTGTTTACTGGAAACACGGAAATGACATGCCAAAATCCCACAGCCAAACCAGGGTCAACTACGAGTCAAGGCAAGTGGATGAAGAAGATGTGTTCTTTAAATTAGGGTTGAGAGCTTCTAGGACTATAGTCCTGGCCTATAGCCAAGCGCATGAGGTACATGCATGTGTACCCAAACTTAGGCAAGTGGTTTTGTTCAAACTTGCCTCTGTTCACGCAGCAGAAAACGGGTACCCAGTGGGATAAAAATGCGACTATAGCATGGAGATATGATTAGAGCAAAATATGAATCGAAAACCACGATCGTAGGTTTCTGACATACTAAGTTGACTAAGCACAGTATATTTCAGAAGGTCCAACCACTTGGTATAAAGCTGAATATAATTACTAAATGTCACATCCCTAATACATGTGTGTAATGTAAAGAGCAAATAATGACGGGAACTGTTCTCACATGTTTGACCATTTGATATATTAGATACATTATAGAACGTGTAGAACACAAAAGAACATCAAGTTTTGAGCTGAACCTTCTGACGGCAAGGCTTGGAAAACAACCTTTGATAGGTCTGTTTTTATTTGTAACGCATGTACACAATGATAACGATGACTAATTGTAGGCCTCAGCCTAAGTCAGGAAACCAAGGTGTAAACACGAAGTGCTTAATGGAACGGTGCTGCACTTGTGTAACTATAGCAACAATATGTTACTGTCTCTGTCAGTTTCACATCGATGCAAACTTCGATTAAATGTGTGACGGCGGGATAGCCTGGTGGTTAAAGCGTTTGCTCGTGAAGCCGAAGGCCCGGGTTCGATTCTCCACATGTGAGGCCCATTCCCACTGTCCACCGCCGTGACATTGCTGGAATGCTGCTAAAGGCGGGGTAAAAATAAACTTATTCAGACGAATAAAAGCCACAATCTCATATTTTGGTTGCGTACAAACTTTATTGCTCGCTTCTGTGACATCATCCACGACCTGACAAGAGAATTATGCAGTGTAGGTTATCTGGCTGATCCACCATGCTCACTGATCCTGGATAAAGAATCCTGTATATAGAATTGCCTATGAAACTATAACGTCACAAATGACGTCTTGAGGATGTATGTAACAAATCATCGTAAAGAGCATCCCTGATTCAATTCAGCTGCACAAAGCACATGCCAGTGAATCATTTGAAATCAGAAACCACCTTTGATACTCTATTTCAACAAGTCTGAGTGATTAACGTCAATCACACGCAATGATACCAAACGGGGGATTATTGTAAGGAAATTACGAATAAATAATGACATTTCAGTTATTGCAATGCTAATTTGGAAACATTAGATAAGAACGAAATACTACCAAACCTCAAAATACTTAATTAAACATGTCTGTCACGAGAAATACTTTCAACCGTAATCTACTTACTGTGAATGGGTCTAACAAACGACGGAAATACATCTTGAAATAAAATCCTTTTCCTACATACGCCCTTCTAAAACCCCGATATATCCATTCTTCGCAAGAACGGGATAATGATCACAGATGATATATTGCAGCACAAAAATAGATGGGACGTCCTTTCACATTTCCAAATGTCGCGTATCTTCATATGACAAGATGTTTCCTCCTGATAACATACAAGATTAATTTGTTACGCCGAAAAAAGGTGCGTTGCTAATAATCAATGACCAGCGAGTCAAGAATTCCCAAAAAGTGTTCACAGATTGTTTGCAGTGAAGAAAACGTATCAAAATGAGTCAACAAGGCCAGTGTTCCTTGTTGACATACAGTCTGACATGTTTCGC
The DNA here is from genome assembly GCF_037392515.1 of Haliotis asinina. Taxonomy (NCBI): domain Eukaryota; kingdom Metazoa; phylum Mollusca; class Gastropoda; order Lepetellida; family Haliotidae; genus Haliotis; species Haliotis asinina. Next base: position 68,677,601 of record NC_090281.1, on the reverse strand, counting down.
CAACCCAGCCGCCGTTCCGATGGGTCTCCAGTTATTGTAAAAACAGCCTGGTTATTATGGGAACATATGTATCACGTGAATCATCCAACACCACTGATATGTTGACTTTAGACAGTGCTATAAACGACGAAAAGTCCATCAAAGCCACAACTGACCAAAACTGGATTATCGCTACCTCAAATAAATATTTAGACGCCCAGGGCTCTTTCAGAGAACACAAGATTATGGTGGTGTTGAAGGATAAACATTTGCTTAGGAATGACCAGAACTGTGGAGGCACAAAAGAATCTCGACGATTTGATCATGAATCAGAAATGTTCTCACGGAGAAGAAGTCCTTCTCGGCTGTTATTTGACGGAGGAATCTAGCGAATGTCATCAGTGAGCCCGTGCAGCATCTCATCAACCAGAATGTGTTATTCACTTGACACTGAAGATTAGCGTCTGGGTTTGGTAGTAGCTTATTTGACCACTCTCTTGTATCGTCACCTTGCTCACCGAAAGTCTTCAATTCTTTGAAGTGCTCCTCGTTTAAACCTCTTACCATTCAAAGAGACGTCGTTACGGACCCTAAAAGCGCAACGGTTGCTGTCCACGGAATGCTTTAACATACACTTAGGTAAATTCTGTGATTAACGAATGAATGAAGTAGAATTTAGGGTGATCTGGACCACAAAAGGCCAGTTTTATTTATACTCCGTCTGATGTACAGGCTTCATGGACACTTTTTGTGGGATTAGTAATTCATTGATCATTAGTAATGTCCCTTTGATAGATAAAGACGTTACCGGCAGTAAGTTAGGGCTCAAGAAACCTTGCTCCTAACTGACATGGCTTCGTTGCAGGCTATTCCTTTTGATGTACTGCATTAGAGTAGCTCACATTTGACCTTCGAATTTTTTTCTTTTTATCCTGTCGTAGCATACATGTTGAACGAAAATGAGAGAATGTAAATTCCATGTAAAACTTCCTTTTCTTGAGGAGGTTTTGGCTGTGATACGTAACAAGTCAAAGCGATCACTATATTTTCATAATCATGTGAAATCTCTACTCAAGGCTGCATCTATTCTGACTGTAAAAAACTGAGACAACCTGTAATGATCCGGGTTAGAATTGATCCTCAGTAATCCACACTTGTAGCAAGAGGGACTAGCTGGATCAGGTGGTCAGGTTAGTTGACGTGGTTGATACATGGTCATCGTAACCCATTTGTGTAGATCGATTGGATCAATGGATTGTCCATTTGACGCCATGTGATTTCCCACTAGTATAACAATGTATTAACTGCTATCGCTAAATGATGGGTACTTTTGCTTCCCTTTTATGAATTATTTGTAGACACATGTACAGTGATGTTAATTTATAAAAAAATAAGCTAGTTACATTCATATTGAAAATATGCAATCCAATGATGATTCTGGGTTAACCTTAGGGTCACCTACAGCACGACGTAATGGATTGTATAGTCAGATTTCGTATCGTCAGAGGCTGAATGCATGCCACCCTGTACCTTAGTTGTGGATGGATGCACATCGCTCACACCACTGTCATATTGCTGAATGTGTTCTGGGGTCTCGGGTAAACAACAAACAAACAATGAAAATACACGTTGATCTATTGCATTTTTCATGAGTTATTGCATTACAATGAAGCTTCATTAGTGAGTGTGAAATGGTTCACGCTAGTGATCTGGACAATGGTCAGTGTATGACTGACTGTCTCTAAGGGATTAAGAAACTGTACATATCTTCTACTTTCGTTTTTTATTTACCGAAGCGCAAATTCAAATTAGGCAATTATTGTGAGGGTCTCTTTGAATGTTAGATTTGAAGTTAGAGATATGTCGTAGGTCTCTCGTTTCCTGGACCGTTTATCATGTGCCATTAAATAACTTCATACCGCATTGTTGTGTTTGAATAAAGTTTGCAAAACCAAAATCCACAATTCCAGCCGTTTTCTTTCTTGTCGACTACAATGTAAGCTGACTGACTTGTGTCATGTTACCTTCAACTCGATTTGTATCTGAACGTTCTTTGCGGTTCTTTCAACCATGATTACCTATGGAACATAAAACCATTCAGCGAGTGATAAGAGTTCCATGTTGATTCTATAAGGAAGTTACTTGTTTTTGTTTACCGCAACTCTCATAAAATATCCAGCTATAAAGGTGAGGTCTGCAAACATACCAATCTCGCGTTTCCAATTATTGATAAGGAAAATAAGAATCTCGCCCTCAATGTAAGCTGAAAGGCAATCCTTCGAACAACGAAGCCGGAATGGGCTTCTAGTTCATATTAATACAAGCAACGGTTACAGGAGACACATTAAATTACAAGCACATCACAAGGAGAACCGTCGTTTATTTCCGTGTTTCAACATACTAATTGTCGAAGGGCACACCACCCCAGTGGCCTAAGACTGCTGTGGGTTACATTGTTGGTGGCGCTGATTGGAAGCAGGGTAATAGATTTATCGTGTAATATGTCGATATGGAATTTTGGTGATCACAAATACTGTATAATTCATATTTACTTTGAGACATCATAAGGCGCTGTATCCCGTGTGTATGGTTAGTACACCTATCAGTCCGTAGTTAGAATTGGGCTTCAGCAACCATTACATATCGAAATAGTTGACAGTGGAGGTCGGGCTTGTTGACTTTGTTGCGTTTTGTAATCGGATCCTAATTGTGTCGATCAGAGCTTATGATATTAATCACTGAATTAGTATCGATTATTTGCGGACCGACGTCATATGGATGGTACATTGCGCCAAACTACAAACAAACAGTGACCCAAGATAACACGGTCATTACATGTGACTAAAGTGTCACCGGACTCTTTCCCCCGTGAAGCTGACTAAACGTCATTTAATGTCAACGTGAAGTGACTCGAACATTGCATCAAACTACAAACAAACAAATAGTGCATCTAGATACCATTTTGCATGTTTCATAAGCCGGAACCATACCCTTGGTCTTGTGTTTAAACTGCTATTGGAAGAATGTTCCTATTGACTAACTCATATAAATTGAAAATGGTTCAAAGCGACTCTGAAGCTAACTCAACGACTAACGTTATATGACATAGAGTGCTTATCAAGGTATGAAGACATCGCCTCGAGATCGCTTTCCCAACATGTCCTTATCTTATTCTGGGGATATTTGTTTTGGATAGTGATTAAGTTAAACCTTCGAACAATTGTCTTACTTTGGAGCCACGATCTCGCCAAACGACCCGAGTCGTTATCTCTTGGCATCTGTGGGACGTGAGAGAGTTGTTAGGCTGATCAATACATTGCTCCCACTGTAGATACGCAACACCTCATTCTCAGCCTGCATCAAACCTGATAGCGCACGACAAACTTGCAGTATAGTTCGTGTGATCGACGTGAAAAGGTCTGGTCGCTTGCTGTCCCAATTCCATCTTATGAAAATTCTTCGCATATCAAAGATATGTATCTCTGGAACTAGTTTTTGTCTGTGTCCTCTCCAGACCGCATCAGGTTTTCCAGATTTCCATGCAGAACAAGAGTTGGTGCCCACTGTACACGTACCAATATAGTCATTCTCATGTCAATGCACATGCGAAATCTCGACTAAAAACTGAAAGTCTTACTCAGCTAATGCGTTTAGACATCACTATCAATTAGTGATGATACCAGGTTTTGGAGGATGGTGGGTATATGGTTTGCTTGGGGTTTCATGCGTTACAAATGGAACTCAAAATAGCGAATTGCATTATTTACTGGTTTCAATGAAGCATTTTAATAGGTTTGTTTTATCTGTTTTACCCAGACACAGTTGAAGGTGTTTGGTTCTCTTGTACCCAGCAAGGGCGAATAATAACTCTCATAACACTTTCTGTTGGCGTCATTCTTGACTCGCTCATCAACTGAATCACCCATGTATTCATCTTGAAAGGAGAGGTGACTCTTAATACAATTTCTGTCGGCCAGAACCTTATTTTTGTACCCACAAGACAGATAGTCCCCGATACAATACTCTCTAGTTCTTACTTCAGGTCATTACCAAATTGTTGCCCAAATACCTCTAAGTCAAGCACTTCATGATATTACGGCCCTATCAATAAAGCCTCGCTGGGAAAATTACGATAAGGCGAAATGAAAAAAGCGAAAATTAACAAAAACAGGTATGAAAGAATAAAGAAACTTGGGTGCCTTACTAATCATCATCTTGATAATGAATATTACGAGCATCTGAAACCCGTGGAAACAATATACTGTCCCTATCAGTTCCACTAAGTCAGTAAACTGACGGGATGCAACGTCGACGTTTTGGTTAGAATTCCAAAACAATACGCGTGGAAATGCATTTGTGCCGGGATAGGGGATGGCATCAGAATTGAAGGTCACAGAATAAAAGAAGGTTGAGAGTGAATTCTTCAGATTGACAGTGAGAAATATCTGCTTTAATTATAGATTTGCGACATAATCTCGAACACTCCTTCGCAATAATAACTACTTTCCCGTGACAGATGTATACGGATCTTTACACAAGCATTTCAAATATTTATATGCCCCAAAGTTTAAATGCTCGACCAGACTTTTCAGCCATCAAAATTTCATTCGTTGCATTTATTACGTGATCTGTGTGTCACTCCAGCTGAGGCATGTATTAGATATAGTGTCAAAAGGAGATAAATATCACTGTAACGCTAGACATGGAACAAGGTGTATTGATTGAAAATACGATTAAATCAATAATTATGTTCTTTTATGATGTGTTTTCTTGAACCGTTTGGTCGGAAAAGATCATTTGCAGTTATCACTGAGTAACGCTTGGCCGATAGACGACCCTTTTTTGTATTCCTTTGGTCTCTAATTTCTTGTAAATTACAGACTTCTGACCAAAATGGCTTTCCTAAACCGTTTATTGCTCACCGGATCAATCTTTCACACTTTAATTTGTCTAATTTTCACTTTTCTATTATTTTTGCTTCAAACTACCGGAAATGACAAACTAATAACGCCAATTCAAGGAAAATTGCTTAAGTGAATTTGTAATGATTTTAAAGCATTTGAGGGGCATGCGCGATTCCAAGTGAGAGAATAATTTGTCTTCATCCGTGGCTTCAGATGGTGCACGCTGTTCTGCCGCTCCTGATAGTCAATCACCATGGAATTGCATTCCTAAAGCGGTTAGCGGATTAGCTGTCAAAGCATGTCTTATGATATTGATGAATGGTTATTTCAGTTATAAAAATACTAAAGTTTTAATGAACCGTAAATATCACAAAAAACACTCTCGTGACCCTACCATGTGACAGAGTTAAGATATTAATCTGCTTCTATATCATGTCAGTGACTGAATCTTACGAAGATTTCTTTCTCGAAATCTGTCTAAAATATGGTTGTGTCAAACATAGTTTATTCGAAATAGAAATGCATTGGGCTCAAGTTATCCAACCTAGGAACGCCCTCTCCGAGAAGTTGCATTTATATCATATTTACAATGTAAAAACATTGACAGCAGGGATTTGTTAGGGAGCTTGATACATCTATGTATATGTTCAAATAATAATTCATTTTCATTTTGTAATAGTGTAGCATGACCAAATAGCAATGAATCTAAATCTTTAATAGGTGTGCAATGTTTAACGACAGTATTTACATTTACAAACTAATCTTAACGCTGCACTGTATATAGAGAACTACTTTAAAGGTAATGCCGTACATTTTCACGAGAACAAGAAGCATCTTATCTTAAATTAATTCTCAATAAATCGTAATATAGCGGACTTGTACCTTAGTCATGGTGGCAACTACATCAGATCAAAGTGGTTAGGTTTTGAAACTATGATGCATGCAATTTTTTGAAGTGGTTTGTTTCACTGTTACGAAAAGATTTATATGTTTGCATTAATCTTTCTTAGAAAGCCACACTCTCTGAGTCAGGCACCTAATCACCAGCACACAAAGTAAGCCGACTAACCCACTAGTCGAAGTGGGAGAAGCGGTAGCTAAGCAGGTTAAGTGACTGACTTTATGTGCTGGTGTTTAGGGTTTGAATCCCGATTAGGACTCAACTCGATCCCAACCTACAACATGGGCTACAGTTGACCCCTTACTAAATGACACTGTGTATTCAAAACCTGTGCGTGTTCAAATGCCAGAGAACATATAAAGGGAGAACCAAATACACGTCATATCACACATGTACAGTTTCCACATTTAATCAGACCATGCTTGTCGTATGACGCGAAAGGAATCGGGTGGTCAGGTTTGCTGTCCTGGTTGACAATTAACAGAGCATTCCAATTGCGTAGATCAGTGCTGATGATGTCAATCACTGAACTGCCTAGCGCAGACAAAATTATATACAGCCAGTCGTCATATAGTGAGTGAGTATGGTTTTACGCCTCTTTTAGCAATATTACTTCACATATATACTGTACCCATGTGGGGAATCGAACCCGGGTCTTCGGCGTGACGAGCGAACGCTTTAACGACTTTGCTATCTCTCCTCCCCTCATATAGCTGGAGAATTGCTGAGTGCAGCATTTAACGATTCACACAAATCTTGGCATGGTCCGTTCTGAACATGTGTTGAATAAAATGTACTCACTGTTCCAGACCATGATCATATGAGAGATTTCTTCACATTACTTACTTATTCATGCGTTTTAATGCGTTTGACGGACCATAGCACAATAACAAGTGCAATATGTGTTTACATGAACTGATATGGAATCGTTTCTTACTTTAAGTAATATTTTTCACCAAACAGACATTATGCAATCCTATCTAGTCTTTTTAAAAACTCCTTTAAGTCATTATTTAAACAAGAACACAAATTATCCCCCCGTGACATAACCCATTACGAAATTCGTAATGTTTTAGACTTATTCGCCACGACGATGTTAACGCAGACCTAGTTTCGATTTTTGTACATAAGTGCTGTTAAAGTGGTAGCGTCTCCACGGTTTTAACACAACAAACATGTTTGAAATCGAAATTGGTTTTCCATTTCAACAAAACTCTGACTTCTACGACACAATCACAAACATCAATCAGAAAGTCCAGAGTGGAAGTGTTAGTATCGATCACCTTTAAATCAATAACATTAGTAAAGAGGCTTTCTCTGTCCATCTATCACGCCCTATGATTTACTGTTAGAAATCATGAAAATGATATCATTAGGGAATTTTTTGTCCAAAATGGAGATTATTATTATTATAGTAAGAGTTGCATAATCGTCTAATAGCCACAAAACATATCGACAGCGAGGTCAATATTTTGATTCTGAATGGGCTTAATAAACGGTGATTCCAGCAACCAGGGAATTAATCCCTTTTTGTGTGTGTCAACATCTAGTTCACGCTTGTATGCGTTCGTGCAAGTGAATTAAAACGTGCATAAGTAACTAGGTTTTTTAAAGAATACATGTGCATCACTTGAGAGCTATGTGGTTCTATCTCATTACTTGAATGCAGCGATTATGAATACGAAATTCTCCGTTGATAATTACAAACTCATTCATCGCCCAAAAGACTGATTACTTCGCCAAACATCATTTGCTTAAGTGTTCGACTTGAGGCTTGTGTTTGAACCTTGACATAATTATTCCTGACTCTTTTACCTGCCTATCGACTTCGACCTGTTTAAGTATTCAGTGATTTAGGTTACATTTTAAAATTATTCCGCAGTCGTTGCCTTTGAGATGTAGGGTGATGATACATTCTGAAAGATATATGTGACTTAAATGTTATATTGATGACATGTGTCACTCTTTACGTATTCAAACACATTCATTCATCACCTGACCTGTGAGTTCATCATGTATTAATGTATATGGCTATTGATCGACTCTGACCTTTGTTAAACTATAGTTTGATTAAAGTAAACAGTTGAATATTTGATATCTGTCGACAATATCATCCTGAAGCAAACTTGGCCATTCCGAACTCATGTCCATTGTCTTACTTATTACAGGGCATTAGGACGACTGTAAACCCAAAACCAAACTCGAACTCAAATCCAAAGCCCAAACCAAATTAACGATAACCCATAACCCAAACCTTAAATCAAAACCAAAACCAAAGCCCAAACAGAACTAAAACCCCGAAGTAGACCAAACAAGACCATAACCACCAAACCAATACCAAGCCCCTAAACCAACCCAAAACCGCGAACGAAAACCCAAACCCAGCTCACACATGCCCAAAACACCCCCCAACCCAACCAAGAACACAAACCAAACCAAACAAATCGATAATGCATAACTCAGAACTATAACCCCAAATCTACACTAAACCAATAACCCGAAGCGAACTGAGCCCAACACAGCCAAACCATTACTACAATCCAAAATCCAAATTAAAACCAAAACCAAGCCCCAAACCAAACCAAAACTACGAACCAAACTAAATGAAACCAAAACCCAACCCATCTATTTCCAACACAACCAAACAGCTGACTAAATACCTTTGTGTGTATATGAGTCTTGACCAGTCCCACCATGCTGACATCAGTCCACCACTAGCTGTGACCATTACATGGGATCTCTGACATCAGCAGTAATTTCCGATTCAGGCGGTAGTCGATCTAGCCTCGCTATGACGTGGAAGTGTCTAAATACCAACTCTGGTCAGATTCAATCAATGTTTATTGTAAGTAACTGCCCTGAAGCAATTGCCAGGGATTTTCTTGACTTTTACATGGCTTTTGACCTTCACAGATGTGTATTAGTTCGAACGGATGTGACTGGCTTGGCATTCTTCATCCAGATTTAAACCCATCAATATGTTATCCAAATAGCATATGGCACTCCGGAAGCCCGTAGTCATAGGGCTAAAGCAGAGACATTTAGTGTACCGAGTCGCCGCCCTTTGCTGTTCGAATCCAATATTCGCTCTCATCATATTCCACTATTTATAAGTGCAAAGTCTGTGTCCGTCTGTTTTGACAAAATGGTAATCCCCACGGCCTCACTTGACTTTCCTTGTTCAACATTTGACAGGTCATTGACTGGCAGTCAATACATTACTGCCCTTGTACTGAGATAGTTTTCTTGTCTCAAGAACAACATCTGTAAATTAGTTTGCTGGCCCAGTGGTTATCGTGGCAGCCACAAGGGATTCGAACAAATTCGAAACAGAAAAGAAACCAGGCCGGACAAGTCAGAAAGAAGTGTTTAATGCTTGTAATTTAAGTAATTGAAATTTGAGGGAATAGTTCCCGTCAACGACGAGAGCGTTTTGCATAGACAGGGGTACTGGTTAATGGCCTTGAAAAAAGCGGAGATATTTCCCATTTGCATGTTTCTTAACTGCACTTACCCCTTCTCTACTTGGTTGTATTTCCTTGCTTTGGTAAATTCCACAGCTTCAATGAACAAATTATAAGATATATTTCACCTATGACACGCAAACAAATATTAAATCACGAGGGTTTTTGATTTTGGTTATTAATAAAGCTGATTTTTATGTTTGAAATACCAAGGGTTATATGATTTGATTACGAATGGGAAAGTTAATTAATCTGCTGACGATCTCCACATCACTCAATGGAATATGACACTAATAAAATATGGTTTTGCATCCTTCAAAAAACGAATGTGAACTGGGAGCCGTTTTCAAAGGCTTTCGCGGTTTCACGTTGCCCTTGTTCCACATCACATCGAAAATATGTTTTCTGATGTTGATATCAATATCGTAATCCGAGATAGAATATTACCATCATCATCTGTATAATCATAAGTTACCTTACAGATATGACCACCAACGGCGCTATGATAAAACTATTCATAAACCTTTATCCGTACTATCAAATTGGCTCCACACCAGGTGTGCTCATAAAGCTAACAATGAATAGAAAGGCATTATTACTACATTGTTAGACTCTATGAGGTTATAGTCACATGACTTATCCCAGCGGTTACCCATTTTGTGTTGAGTGATCAAAAGCAGTTATGAACGAACTCACCTGCCAATGGTGAAACCACATGTATCACATGTGCTTCGAATTCGTTGTGTGCTAGGACTGAAGTCATGGAAACTCTCAGAAGTCAAGCTGCCACAAACGGTTACCTAGAAAAGGACTATGCGCCTAACATTGCGGATAAAAAGGCCTTTAAAAATTACTGCCTCTTTCTAAAAGGGCACTAACCGCCAGCTGACTTATGACATTTTCACAACATCATCTCACAAAAAACTAGATGCTGAACTACATTTGATGTTGAATGACTTTTCAACCATCTTGCACTTGAAAAATATCATGACCATTAACCCTAAAAGAAGAAAAAATATACGTAGCTCGTTTAAAGTCAATTCCAATCCCATGTAAATTATTTAAAATAAGCAAGGTGTATAACTGCAGCGTCTTACGTCACAGTTCTTACTAGTTTAATAAGCCAACCCTGCAGTTTGCAGTAACCTTGAAATCCAACTGAAAACGCTGTCGGTATCGATTTCTTAAAGGAGCTTAGAGCTACGAGAGATCTACGCAAGAGAAGTGAAGTCTCGGATGTATTCCTTGTCTGCTTATCCCGGTGCGTGACAAACACGTGGGTTAATGGGTTAAGTAAGCGACAATCACGCGTCATGATGCTGTGAGACGAATATAGCATTGATTTACACAATATACGGATTAATATTGTGAAAGAAAGCGCCTGAAATGTCCGTGGACTTTGAGTGAGTGAGTGGGTATGATTTTACGTTGCTTTTTAGCAATATTCCAGCAACATCACGACGGGGGACACCAGAAATGGGCTTTGCACATTGTACCCACATGGGGAATCGAACCCGGGTCTTCGGCGTGAAAAGCAAAGGTAATAACCCTGTGGAGGTTGATGCAAGAGGTGTTGCATATATATTATTATCATGTTTCTGTTGTTTTCCTGATAATTGTTCGGCCGAAATGTTAATCATGTCCATATTTCCGATGGCGTATGAGATGATAGAGCAGTTTCTTGAGATCTTGCCACTGAACGAATGCACTTACAGTATCACAAGGGCTAGATGTCTTTCATTAACCACAAACACATCGCACGTACCATTGAAAATCAACTGCTCACTGAACCTTCATAGATAGAATACCCATTGGTAGTTTTGTTCATCTGAAGAACGTCGAGCCACTGCGGCATGTAAATAATCGAACCTTGACCAAACAATCGGAATGATCATGAACATCGATCTACGCACCTGGGATGCGATCGCATTCATCAACTAAATCCATAGGTTTGGCCACCTGTTCCAGCTAGCTGCCTGTTACAAGCATGGCTTGTGGAAGGCCAGTTCTGAACCGTATCGTCAGGGCTGAAATGTACTTAGTATCCAATGGGTGGTGGGGTAGCCTAGTGGTTTAAGCGTTTGCACGTCGCAACGAAGGTCCGGGTTTGATTACCCATATGAGTACAATATGTGAAGCCTACACGTCTCTGGTCTTCCTCGTCTTAATATCGTTGAAATAATGGTATACGCGGCGTAAAACTATCCGGCCAATTCTGGTTCGGAGGATTGTATATTTGCCGGTAGACATGACAATGTTACTTTTCATAATGTTAGCTCTCGGAACATTGAACAAGGTACAAAGGATTACATAGGACCACACCTTTCACAAACAGCATGATTATACATCCGTCAACACAAAACAGAGACGATACCTATGCCCATTTCGTCACGCTACCATTGCAAAAGCGGGTGATGCGAATGGGTCGCTCTTGCACGAGCTTTTCGTTGCCCTGACACTACAAAAGCAGGCCAGGTGCGAGTCGTGCACGAGCTTTCTGTGGCTCTATCACTGCTAAAACAAGCGAGGTGCATGTCAAACACGAGTTTTGTCGTGACACTATCACGCCAAAGCAGACGAGGTCCATGCCGTACACGTGCTTTGCGTGGCACTAACACTACAAACTAGGTGAGGTCCTCTGTCGTGCATTAACTGTCCGTGCATGGCTCAATAACTGCAAACCTTCCGAGTCGTGCGTGAGTTTGTCCTACTATTTGCATCAATTAATTGCACAAACATAACCTTTGCTATAAAACTTCACATGGGGTTTCTTGTCTTCCTTCCTTTCTCACCAAATACCAAATTAAATTCTAATATCTTTACACCTTTAATCCTGAAATGATTAACAACCATATTGTATGCCAGAACACAGCTATCGTTATTCCGGCTGTATTTTTTCCCCAATAAACATTTCAAGTTAATCTTTTTTCGCAAAACTTCCTGTCCAGTTCAGCATCCAAACGTCATTACCCTTAGCTGTGCCCTTTATCGTTTCGAAGACCGTATATACCTTCGAGACCATTGTCACACAGAAAACATCCCCCATAATCCCAGACGCCAAAATAGATTAATCATTGCAATTTTCAAACTAGTCAAATGACGTCACGTGACTGGCACTGCTAGGGGCTCCATTTTGGCATGTGTTTGAACTGGTCAAGACAAAAGTCGTATAATTTCTGAACAAGCAAGTGTTAGGTTAGCTCCCAGGCGTTGCAAGAAGAAACACTGAACTAATCACATCAGTCGTCAAGCTCTCACGTCACGGGAACGCTTGTAATACATTTGGCAAATAAATTCGATTGGAATGGTGCTTCGTGTCGAGGTTTTCGTATTTGTGGTGAACCTCTTATGTAGACGGACTGATACCTCCTGTAATGGCGATGCGGTCTTTGTGATAAGGAAAAGCGGCCCGCAATTATTTTACTCGCGGCATTTACGATCGATTGCCTTTGGAAGTGTATCTACTCTATCTACACGTAGGGGCAACGCTTTTCCTTTGGACCGCCCAATAGGGAATCCCGGGGCAGAACAAGCACCATTTAGCCCTTCAAACATACACGGAATTTCAATAGTCACAAGTGTGAACAGATTGCTTGTACGTGGGCTCCGACGGAGTGGATTGTCGCTCATGATGTCAACTGCTAGGTAGCATTGACCAGATTTGATTATATACACGTAGTGAAAATGTGGCAGAAATATCTCATGTGGCTTAAAGGGAACAATCTCTCAGTTGGTCTAAGTTTTGTTTGTTTGTCTCACTCCGCAAAATTCCTGTTACATGGCTGCAATATGTAGCTTAGTAGGTTTAAATTTACGCCCGATTCAGCGATGTTCCAATTATATGGCGGCGGCGAACTGTATTAAAATAATCGAGTCTGGACCAGACAATCCAGTGCTAAACATCACAAGCATTAATCTACGCAGCTGGAATACGATGTCATGTTTCATCCAAGGCAGCGTTTCCGACCACCAGATTTCATAAGTCGTTTCTTACGCCAAGCGAGGGTTGCTGAAGATCTAATATCTCCGATTTTCAAGGTCTTTGGTCCAGGTCGTTCTTGGAATGGATGTTGGAGGGAGAATTGGCCTGATGTAATAGATCGAGAAAGTTTTCCTTCTCTACAGAGCAAGAACTATTTCAGAAGAGCGAGTGAATACGGTCTTACGCCGCTTCAGCAATATTTCAGCAACATTATAGCAGGGAACACCAGAAATGACCATTGCACCCATGTAGGGAACCAAACCCGAGTCTTCGGCTTGACGAGCGAGCACTTTGACCACTACACTAACCCACAGCCCAGCATTTCAGAGGAACAATGAATACGAACAAGAACAATTTCGTTACATAAACTGTTTCGTTAAACATACGAGCGGTGATATCAGTTGAGAATGTATAAGGATTAGTTTAAACAAACGCATGCAAATTTGTTTCTTCTACGCAATATTCTTAATAAGTAGATAACAAGAAATTGCAAATTAAAGAATTGATACATCAAGTATTGGACTGTGATTCAGGAAAAACCCTTTATGTATCTCTATTCAAATTTCTGCATTTCGTATTACTGAACAGCCAGTGCGGTCTCGTATGGCGTTTTAATATCTAGCTTTTCCACTTTAAGTGTTTGTGTGGTATGATCTCGAGTTTTAAAGTCAAAAGTTTTTCAAGAAGTTCAAGAAGACTACCGATTTGAGGACGATTCATCTCACATGTGTCCTGAGATTGATTACAACCCATCGTGTAATATCAATAAATAAGTATTTAAAAATTGTTCAAACCATGGTTGATTAAAGTTTTAACTTCCCATTTATCGGACAAGACAGATTTTCTCCTCAGATAAACATGGCAATTCATCACGAGGCATTCCCCTGCAGATGATTAGCTTTGTGATTTCACCACACAGCCAGCACAATCAGAAGACAAAAACATGGTCGGTGTTGTCCTTTGCAGCTCCCATCAGTTCTTATTACACAAAGTTGATGTATTATGGAAAACGAGATTTGAGTTCCCATTTGTCTGCAATTTCCAAGTGTTGTTGATCATGAAAACATGTTTACTGATGGTCTCGTTATAGCTTTCAGGAAAGTCGTATGAAGTTTTATGACTGGAAATGTTACTTTTAATATTCTTTAATGGCCTTTTCAACGAGCTGCTGAACAAAGTATCATCAATTGTATGTTTGTAATGAATCCTTCACCGTCCTTACACGCATCATATTTGCACACCAACGATACAGCTAATTGGAAGGATGGGTGCATTTTGTCAAAACAATATGTGCTTCATGATTGGAAGCATTTCGATTTAGGAATACTGGTTATTACTGTTGGTACCATATTACCAAATGATGTTTTAGTTTAAGTGTTGAATACGAGTGGCCTTAGCAATCATCTGTATCATATCACGGTGGAAGACACAAGAAATGGGCTTCACACATCGCCACTTGAGGTTACTCGAAGGGAGTTTCTGCACCCAAGGACACATTTAAAAAGACAATTAAATAGATATAATGACGTATTCGCTCTCCATATTTTCTACCATTTTTTTATAAACTAGCGAAGGGTGGTTTTATCCACGATTATCTGAGCTAATGTTTCTTTGCGATGTTCTGTATACGTTAATGAAAGTTTCCCATTGTTCCAGTGTGATCCTGGTATAGGAACCGATGCCTTCTATGACCTCATCTACAGGAACCCGAAGATGATAATGGTCATGGGGAGTGCCTGTACAGAGGTGACCAAGATACTAGCCGAAATAGTGCCTTACTGGAATCTCATTCTTGTAAGTATAATGAAAGTCTAACATGAAACACGTTCTTGAAAGGCACTTAGCAGTTGGACGAACATGAATACAAAAGACTTCTTTCTATTCTTCCCACGGAATTAATTCGTGCATCAGGTGAATGCTAAGTCAGTGCATGGAGTGAATATATATCGATAAAACTTGTTTACACAACGGAAAGTGGGAGAATATACAAAGATAACAATGTGCCATTAAAAACGTCGGGGATATTCCATATTACGAGCACACCACTAGCCAGTGCTAAAGCTGAGAAAGATGAAACATTTCCAAAAGAATGGAATAAATTGTCCCATTTGCCGTTTTGTTAATTTCTCTTCATTTTCATCTGCTTCCTCCTTGGCTTCATCATTTGCATGTTATCAGTCTTGTGAATCAAGTATCCCCTACGTTTATAATGGTATATGATGATGAAGGACCAAGAATTAGCTCTGGAGCGTCGTAAAATGAATTAAAAGACGTTGTACATGTTGTCCACACAAACACGTCATGTATTCACACAAAACAGTAAAAAACACTCACGCAGAGGCAACACCATCACATCGAGTAGATCAGTTATGATATTGTAATGCATCAAAAAAGTCACATGGACATCAAATAAATAATATGCACTAATGATGTACAAATTGTTATTACATTTTGGTTTTGTTTATCATATATCCATTATTATAATCTTCGTTATTCCAGTAGTTTAGTGTGGGCTGATTCTATTTCAGACTGAGAAACAACACTTATTAATATTTGTTTCAATAACCTGATTAAATATTATGTCTTTTTATCACGAGAAGCATCTGGAGATGCTTATAGTCAGAGTCCAGTTATAATGACTTATTAATGACGGGGTACACACTTGGGAAAATTATGGTATAGATGGAATCGACAACTACTAAAATCTCCTTTCCATGACGATTACAGTGGCTCCCAAATTTCCCATAGTGTTGTAAAAAACCCATAGTGTTACCGACGGCTCAGTGGTAAGACTCTAATTTTGCATTCGAGATTGCCTCTGAGCGAAGTTGTCATTATAATGACACTAGTAGAGCGAAATGACAACTTTCATATTGATTGCCTTAGAGGTTCTGAGACCAATGCATACTGAAGGAGAAAGGACCTTTAATCGTGTACATGTATTAGTAACAGAAAATGGTCATTTTGATGGCGGAGCGACGCGTTGAAGATGGATTATTTTAAATGCTGTATGCACGAGGCTCATTTATAATAAAAAAAACTAGAAGGTGGAGCAAGGTAAGATTTAAATGAACACTGCTGCGCTCAAATATTTCCAGTTAGATACCGACTGATGTCCTCACGATGTAGATCATTAACATTCTGATGGGAAGAATCTTAGACTTGGATGATGTCATCGTATTCACTTTAGGTAGATAAATACTCATGATGTTGAACACAGTCCGATCCCGACTGGATTATTCACCTACATGCTACATACATACAGTGTTCCCAGAAATTATTGAGAAAATCTTTGTTTTTTTCCTAATGATGCTAAGATTGGAAAAAGGGCTTTCACTATGCACTAAGCATACTAATTAAGGGACACAACTCTTGAAGGCTTAGAAGGCAGCTCATTACGTCAAGAGTTATCTCCCTTGTCTGAGCAGACGGCTTCCTGTGTTGACATGGCAGAATTTACAGCAAGAGAGAAAAGAAAGCTCATTCTAGATGATTTTGAAAGGAGTGAGGCTGATGCTAAAGTGTTAGCTTGTAGACATGGTATTCCTCTGTCTACAGTATACAGAACTTTGAAGAATATTCAAACAGGAACCGGGATAGAGCACAAAGCAGGGACAGGTCGGCCTAGGAAATTCAGTGTTGTAGATCGCCGAAGACTTGGGCAGATTGTGAGTAGGGGCAAATTGAAAAGTGTTGAGAACATCAGAAATGAAACGATTAGCAGAGGAAGTCCTCAGGTATGCAATGAAACAGTTAGGCAGGAATTACAGAGACTTAATTGGGTGAAAAAACGTGGAATTCCCTCGCCGTTGATGAAAGATGCACAAAAGGAAAACCGTTTAAACTGGTGTCGGGCTCATGAAAATCAAGATTGGGATAATGTTTTCTTTTCGGATGAAAGTTCTGTTTGGCTTTTCCCTAATTGTGTGAAAATTTGGACCAAAGATACTGTCAAACCTATCTACCAGCGACCAAGACATAGCCCGAAGTTTCACATGTGGGGTGGCATATCGGCTCGCGGAGTGACGCCATTGTGCGTTTTCACGGGAAACTTGACTAAAGAAAGATACGTTGACATTCTAAATGGTCACCTTCTTCCGACAGCACAAATATTGTATGAAGATGATTGGATTTTCCAGCATGATAATGACCCAAAACACACTGCGCGCTACACAAAACAGTGGTTGTCGGGCGAAAATGTTCATGTTTTAGACTGGCCCAGTTACAGCCCAGACCTAAACCCAATTAAGAATGCGTGGTTAGTCATGAAGGACAGAATAAACCAAAAGGGACTGAGAAATATTGAAGATATGAAGGCCGAGGTGGTCCAATATTGGGATACCCTGTCACACGATTACCTACAAACTTTGATGGGTAGTGTGCCTAGGCGTATTCAGGCATGCATTGCTGAGCGAGGAGGTCTAACAAAGTACTAAAACAAGACTGAGACTGTAAAAGGATGATGGTTTAACATGTTTATGTAAGTAAAACGCCAGAAGATAATAAACGTAATGAGTTACATGACGCAACATGATTCTCAATAATTTCTGGGAATACTATACAGTTGGAATATTGCTAATATCCGTCTAAAACATGACACCATACACATACACTGGTGTTACACGTTCCACACTTCTAAAACGTCCCCTTTTGGCAGCAATATGTAACGGGGCGGTGAGGTAGCCAAGTGGTTAATGTGTTCACTCGTCGCGATGAAGATCCGGCTTCCTTATGGACATTTGCAGGTGTGTGATGAAACTAAAGTGGCACTAGCTTGACAGACGCCTGACGGAACCAATACACGCCAGAAACGACACGCATACCTGAACAGATACCTAACTGAACAGTTTTTGTCATGCGTAACCCATGCTGGCAATCTTCTGACTTAACTTCACACATGTCATCGTATCCCAAGTGCTTTGGTCGATGGTAGTGGTGTGATTCCGGATTGCCTTGTTGCCATAGAGCTGGAATATTGCTGATTTCGGCGTAGAACAACAAACCATCTGATCAACTGAAACCGTCTGGAACTCCCACGTGCATGCATGGCGGATGGAAATGGTTGATACCTACATTAATATCATATTCCTATTTCTTCTGACAACATTCAGTGACACGCAGTTGTTACCGTTGTAACGATGCATGTGATAGGTTTAACTTACAAGGTCATTATAGCTGGAATCTTTGGCCTGTCAACAGTGGTGGTTGGTTTCTCCAACGTGTGATCGTCTAAGACATGCCTCGGAATTCGATCCTGAGTTAAGAATACGGATAAGAAACTGTAAGAAAACCAAATTTAAAAAACCCAAAAAGCAAAAATAACAACAACAAACCAACCAACCAAGCAAACAAACAACAAACGAAACACCAATTTAACAAACTCACCACGGAAATGGTGGTCACAAACCTATCACAGTATTTTGTTCAAGCTGAGAGGGTCGGCCACAAACGTACAATACTTAATGCTACAAAACCAAGTCGAGACATTAATCGTTCAAAGTCTGTGAAGAAATACAAGTAATGGAATTCCAGAGCTGTCATTTGCTTGTACCAAACAATGATTGCGTAAAGGCAAATCCAAACTAATTAGATTGAAAGCGTTAGGTAGACACGCTCCCCTGATGTGTGTTGTCGATTTCCTTTCAACACTCAATCTTTAATTTCAATCCTGACAAGGAATCAGCATTGCTATTGGCTTTGCAACAATCACTCCGTCTTGAGACTGTTGTGGAGGAGAAAATAATTGGGCGTTGACAGTAGGTCGCGAGAGGTCCTCGAGAGTCAAGTACTGACTTTCCACCACCTCCGTCAGCCGCGTCCAGAGTCCATTTTCACTGAGAACCAGGGTGTCCAATAGAGCATGTCTCGTATGAAATTCAGACACGAAAGGCAAAAACGCAGAATCCTCTCTGAACGACTTCAAAGGTGTGTATAAAAGCGTTTTGCAGCTTCGGCTTTTATGTTCGTTGAATTTTGCATTTAGACAACTTAATCGCATGAACCAAGAACCAATAAGCTAATGTTGACATGATGTGGATTTCATGTTCAAGTATAGTCACTCACCACTCTGCCGAGCCCAAGTATGTCAAGGAATTTTCAAGCTGGAAATCTAAGATCTGGCTCGAGTTACAAAACTGACACATCTCTTTGCTTGTACCACAATGTACACATGCGGAGTTATACGGTCCCCTTGCAGAACCACCAGCAAACAGCAGACGCTGGGGTTGTGATTGCCATTAACTAAAGTAGATCGGAGGGAAGGGATACACTTGATGAGTTCCCAACGCGTCTTTGAATAACTGCTTTGTTGTTAACAGATAACGTGACACGATTACAAAAATTGTAGTTAATAAGTCAGCATGCACTCTTAATAAAACGTCCAAAGAATAACATGTCATTTTAAATAGAATTTATTAAGTTAGTATAGCAGGAATTATTTCATGTAATACCAGTGGTAAAATGGTGAAAATCAACACGTCTAGAAGCAAAGAGTTTCCCAACACAACCGTAGCCATTATTGTTGTTTCTGTTTGCTGATACAAGATGGCGTCACAGTCAGTACTTTGCATTGGCAGTAATTACTGCTTGGCACGGACTGGATAAGTCGACGAAGTCGTTATTGCGGAATTCCTTCCCACTCTTTCTGCAATACAATGACCACTTGTGAAAGTGTTTGGGGCATATTTTGACGTTGACGCACACGTGCATCGAAATCATCTCATACGTGTTCTGGTTATCGAGAAGGGACAAAGAACCAAACTCACTAACTTTACCGAACTGATAATCGAGTGCAAGTAGTTAGAACTCAGTTCATGTTTCCTGTGCATTCAACGTCTTGTTTGCTTTCACCCGACTGCTCACGATGAAGTTATCAGTTACGTAAAACAACAGTCACTTCCTCATAATTCAGTGCCTATAATCTTTAATAGATCTTAGACTTATTCGGAAGTCAATCCTTATTATGTGAGTTGCCATAAGGATATGATCATTGAAAGAAACTGAACTGGAAATGTATAGATCTGTGCTCCCTGTTGGTTTCCTAAATTTGGTGTCACTTCAGCTGTACGTCATACTTAATTTGGGAATCTCCTAACAACAGAATCATGACGTCTTCTGTAGTGTGAGGCAGCAATAGCGTCAGTAATGTACAGAGTGCCGGTTCATCGTTACATTAAACCTCGTGGTTTCACTTAGATTACCCCTATTGTTTCAGCTGGTTGGTATTGAAAGGACAATGTATACTGACGGGCAAAAGAAACTTGTAAGGACAATGTATACTGACGGGCAAAAGAAACTTTCTGTTGCAAAATGTATCATAATTTTAACATATAATATCATTATCAAATGCAAATTTTTCCATCGTTATTGCCTCAAGCATGAGTTTGATTACCACAAACAACAGCGCACCCAAACACACACCTTGACAATTTTGAAAAACTACAAAATGCACGTATTGTGAATGTAAGGGTACAAGGCACATGCATGTACAGTATAAAACCACCCCACAGTGGCGAGGAGATCGCACTTCAACACAAAAACACTTAACAATGCCAGAAGAGCGAGAAAGGGCCATCGGAATGCTGCAGATAGGCACCATTATGGTTGCCGTTGCAAGAGCGTTCCACTGTTCTGTCGCTACCGCCAGGGACCTTAGTCGGTATTACCAACAGACTGGCCAGACCTCAGACAGACCAAGACGGATCGCCACCTGAGGCTATTGCACCTGAAAAACTGCTTCCTGATGGTGACGTCATAAGTGGCAACGGCTCTCGGTCACCCAATCAGTCGATGGACGGTCACAAGATGACTGCGTGCCCATGGTATCCGGGCTTATCCACCGTACCGAGGAATGCTGCTGACTGACTGACAGACACATCGTCATCTGCGGATGCAGTGGGCGACAAGAGTTAGACATTGGCAACTCCGTGACTGGCGCCGAGTTCTGTTTTCTGACGAAAGCAGATCTACAGGCGATGGAAGGGCTCGAGTATACAGGGGAAGAGGCGAAAGGACAGCTCGCTGCTGCGTCCAGGAAGCAGAGCCGTATGATGAGGACAGCGTTATGGGCGACATTTGCAGTGACAAAAAGACAGACTTGATGGTCATCAACACTAATCTGACCGGCAAGCGACACACTGACCAGGTTCCTCGACCGGCAGTTGTACCATTCCTTCAACAACGACAGGGGATATTGTCCCAATAGGACAATGCTCGCCCACACATTGCTGTAGTTGTGCAGAACTTTCCTCATGTCAACAACATCAACGTCCTTCCATGGCCTGCACGCTCTCCTGACATGATGCCAACTGAGCACTTGTGGGATCACCCCGATCGACAGATTGGACGGAGACAGAACCCACCACCTACAATTCAACAAATGGCTCAGTCACTTGTCGAAGAATGGAGGCGTACACCAGCTGACGTCATCAGATTCGCTATTAGTGCCTTCGAATCCCAGATTGCACGTTTGGACCGTTTGACCATGAAATCTCTATTTTGACCTCATGTCGACAAAATGTGTTTAATAAGTCAAAGTCTCTGTTAAAGCTGAAATTTTTGTACTGAACATGTGCCTATGCCATTGCTTAACAAACTACAACATACAATTTTCACATTGTTTTTGTCGTTTTTCAAAGCTATCAAATTGTACCATGGGAAAGTTTCTTTTGCCCGTCAGTTTGTATGAAATGTTTGGACGATCTGATATAGATGAAAGAGGGGAGGGGGTAAGCTTGGATTCATATGTGAAACAAAGCGCTACATGTATGAGTTCGTAGCTTCTGGGCCCCTTTGTTTCTTGTGTAAAACTCGTTCGTATGCTAATCCCCCAAAAGACATTGTTAGGAGACACTCAAAGACGTCCTGAAAACAGATCTCTGGTATGGGTGGTCAGCTTCTATGAAAGAAACAAATGCGTGTTTGGAAACAGTATCTGAAATTGCCAAATAATATATTCACTTTAATATCTCTCAAAGAGTTGAAGGTGGAGTTTTCAACAAGGGTAATATTCAATATTGAAAATATCACAGTACTAAAATTACGCATCCAAAAGTTTCCAGTCTTTTTACCATTACGTGTAAATGACAATATAGTCCTTCTACAAACCAACACAGACCTTAATAGATGAACATTCTTTATAATATCACTGAGGCTGGTTTAATAACCAACACGTCAGACCCTTTCAGAATCGGAGTTCAAACATTCTTTTCTGATGCCATCATTCAAGATAAAACATAAACTGATAACTGCTAGCAATATTATTTTATATGGTCTACACCGCCGTGTTAAGTAATAGAGGGGTTGTAAGATGCTAGTCCGCGAGAGGAGATCCAAGTGTAAGCATGTTACATTACAAGGTTTATTACATTTACCGCATGTAAAAGAGACACAGCTCAGTCAATAAAGAAACATGACACTGGAGGGGACGAGCTGTGCACATGTAATGACATCAGAGGCTCCGGAAATGGTAAGGTAGACGGCTGGGTTGGGTGGCCAGCCTCCAGCTGTGTCAGGGTGATGATGGTATGCTTCAGTAATAAGCAGAATGTGTGTCCGTATGTTGCAATGTGCATTTTATTTCCCTCCCAACAGTCACTGGAAGTGGGTCTCAGGTGAAACACAGATCTGAATCTCACTAGTTGAAGAGTGGGTCACACTTTGACATTTTTTTGACATTTCACCAGAAATTGGATTACAGCTTCTTGCGCCTGTGTTGAATATGGAGTTATTGGAATCTTGCATCATCGAGAGGACGTTGTGCAGCGGCAGCTATGTAAGATAACGTATTTTGGACTGTATGACACACAGAACAGGGAAGTAGCGGTTTTCAAGAGGGCCTGGTGTTCAATACAGCACGGATCATATGGCTAGGTTGTATGGCGGAGTAAAACACGATTCTAAATCTGACATCCAGCTTGCATACTGATATATTGTGTATTGTCCTGTATTCTCGGCGTACGATGACACGTTGTCAAGTAACGCCCCGGGGAAGATCACATGGCCTTGCTGTGGATCATTGCTTTGGATCCAAATTCAAGTCGAATTCCAGATTAACACAGAGCTGTTGGAGGGCACCGTCCTTGTACACAGCCGTATCCCACATCGTAAGCTTGTCGTTCACTACACGTGACAGGATCGGCTGTCTCAGTAAATCAGTTGCCACCATAAGTGAGATGAATTGAAATGGGATTTAACGTCGCACTTAAGAATATTTCGCTCATATCACGACGTGCATGCGTGGGTGTGTGTGGCTGCTTGTACTAAACTTAAGCTGATATTATGTTACTACAGAGTAGCTCACCGAGATACCATGCCGCAGTTAAGCATGAATGCCCCACTGAGATATAATGTACTGACTCCGAGCCGACCATTTGTAGGGTCCAACGAGCGACAGGCAGGGTCCAACGAATATCATAATTTAACCTCTTTTAGAATGACGGCGAGGTCATCGAATATTCCCCCTGTCCGGGTGGACACTCTAACCACTACACCACGGAAGCGATCGCTAACACCAAAACTTAAAATACGAATTGTAATTCTCACAACATCTGACGCTGTTAGGACATTTGTCATAATTGTGGATGACGGTACTGTCATCAGATCCTGTCACAGCAGGGAGACATAACACCACCCAGCAAGTTCCGGTAGAGATCACCAAGCACCAAACACATATACATCTAACGCTACCATGAACGACTACAGTGCAATGTAAAAACCATGCAGCAAAACAACATGGTTTAATGCTGCTTCTAGCAAAATGCCAGCAAAATCACGGCCGTTGAACAGACAGGGGCTTCACACGCTGAACTCGATTTTATGGAGCTGCATGTAAAATGTGAATGACACCCTCATCCACCCAATCCCTTACTAAAATTAATGTAGAAAGTAAGTGACCCCCTGTTAGCCACAAGTTATGAACGGCCCATTATGTGAAATATCGTTTCTTCCTGCATTTGATATTGGAACCATACCTGTACTTTGGGACTTAAGCATGCAGTGTTTCAACATATGTTGTGATCCCAGTATCGTCTTGTTAACTAGATATTCACGATCAAATGCAATCATTTAAGTGAATTTTGGTCCTTTGCCTGGCAGATCACATGTTCCTCTGACGTCATGGTCTGAGTATGAACTGCCATGTCTATTACTTCAAATTTGTTCCTTCACTTGATCAGTCTCGATATTGTGCAATTCTCTTGAGACGTTTGTTTGATGACAGTCTGGGCGTCTGTTCATGCGTGTTTATCCCATTACTGTATCCTTGGTGCAATGCAAGCAACACGATGCTTTCAAACCCAATCAAAGGCTGTTTGATTCTGTGTGATTTGTAGATATTTAATCTCGACATGTATCGTCTACCCCTTCTGAAATGAGTTTTCTAGTAAGTGTCAAAGTGCGCTGGAGAAGAGACGCCTTATTAACGATCGCGGCCAAAAACGGCGACGTTAGTCTTACCTTCAGAGACTGGAATGGAATATGCCCCTTTCATTGACCGGCGTGGTTTCATGTCTGAAAGTTATAATTGAAATTCCTCAATCCCGTAGTCCATGTTTTAATCCATTTCACTACACAGTGAAGACATCTGGGGAAAGTGTCACATTCTTGCAAAGATATCGACACGAACTGTCACCCCTGTCTAACGTTTTAACTGATTATTTTCTTTTTAAAACTTTTGAATGTTACAACCCCAATAACTAGAGATGTATAATTAAGATACACGGAACAGGTTTTAAACCTTTCGAGAATTATGAGCTTTTCCGTGATAAAAGTTTCACAATTCTCTGTACGTGTAAAACAAAATCACTTTATTCAATATAATAAGTTGAACAGTCACATAAAAAACAAGCTCTCAAAAACTTTTAAACGGACATTTTTCGCTCCTTGATCACTAATGTAATCCTGTAGTTGAAGTCTAAAACTTGAAAGCAGCAAGTTGACGAAAAACGACAGATCTCACGATCAGTCATTTAAATGCTTTCGATTAATTTTGAGACATATTTTTTTTCAGTTTCACCAACTGAGAAATTCTATTGGACCAGAAATTATCAGGATCAAACTTGTCGTCTTCAGCTCACGTTAAAAATATGACATTCAATCGGTATGAAAATGAGCCCAGAGAATCATTGAAAGTGTTTCACTATCATTTCAGCTGTTGACATCCTCAAAGAGAGTCCCCGTTAAACATAGTTTGACTGACAGAGAACGTGCACATATCTGATCTCCAACTTCTTCTTGAGGAATTAATTTTTTAATTAATTTAATTTTTTTATTGGACTTTTGATCTGACCCCTAAGAGTACACAAGTTGACAGACATGCGCTGTCCATGGTTGCCAAGCAGCCGTTGTGTATGAGAGTTATTCTTCCTTCATTTCCAGTTCAAGCGTCTAGACGTGACTTAGATATGGTAAATTTCCAATTAGTGTTTGAGAAATATAACTATAATTATGTGAATGACATACATCTATCGATCAAAACAGCGCAAAATACAAAGTAGATATTCTCAGAGAACCACATTCTTGAACTCAGGATTGAACCTTTTTGTAGCCGTCCCTTTCATTTCTTTGTTCCTTGTATGCCAACTGTGCCCGTGATTACTAGTTTTACTGGTTGAAGTGGCCAGCCATAGTATTTCGTTTTATAGGCAGGGTGTGATTTTTGCATCCTGCATCACCCACAGTGACAACATCGGAACTCCGGCGCCTCGTATCTCACCGGGAACCAATGGAACTCGCGAACAAGCTTGATCAGTAGAAAACATGTTACCGTGTCAATTCATCACATGAGTGTTAAAAAATGAAATGGTCCGGACCTGTGTTCAGATTAGTCAGTTCGATAAATCTGTCAAGAGAATTCGGCATGGTTTTTTGATAGATTTTCTCAAATGAGAATCGAATGATGTTATTTATCTGTTTGAACCCGGATGTTAACGTTAAAGGTTCCATATACGTTTCTCCTAGGCGCATTCCATGTTAGTGTGCATTGGTGCAGAAAAGCCGATCGAACGCTTTTTAAATTCAAATAACGTGACTTACACAATAGAGCTTTTCGAATCAACCGACCGATTATGAATGAATCACTAAAGCACACGCTTGGTATTGGCGGTGGAAGTATGCTAATATTGCTTCGAGAGTAACGTATACACGTTCAGCGATGAAATGATCCTATGGGCTAACGTTCGTTGGTGAACGCTTGACTTTATTACAATAATGCATTTTGCTGCATAACTGCCATGAGTTACACGAGTGAAGCTTTTAATATCAGGCAGAGTGCCATACAACATTCTTTACTTCTGTTTTTTCACGTTTTTGTAAGTTTGTTAAAAACAACTTCATTATTTGTCTTGGAGTTGTTTGAAACTTTATAATTCAAGTTGAAAACTTGAAAATGGTGGGTTTATGTACACTTACGATGTAGTATGTTCAGCATGCTTGTCTGTTATGGGGGTAATCAAGATTTCACAAACTTTGTGACTGCAGACGAATGGTGTACTAATTTATTTTATGTTACATGTAACCAATAATGTGTCCAACAAAGTGACACGTGAAGATCAGGTTTAGGACTGATCTTCAGCAAACCATGATTGTCGTAAGAGGCGACTAACGGGATCAGGTGGTCAGACTCACTGACCTGGTTCACACATGCCATCTTGTCCATATTGCGTCGATCCGTGCTCATGCTGTTTATCACTAGATTGTTTGGTTTAGAGTCGATGTTTTAAAGACCGCCATATCGCTGGAGTGTGGAGTGAAACAAAACTCACTCAGTCTAACAAAGTGATATCATTGTCGGTGAACTAAAACTGTACATTGTGTTAACACTATGAAGCACTTGATCTGTTGTAGATATCCCACGCTGCCACGTCTCCTGCTCTGAGCGAAAGAGAGAAATATAACACGTTCTTCCGCCTTGCGCCAGGGGATTCTTCTCTCAATCCTGCTCGGCGCATGCTCATTCAATACTTCCGGTGGAATACAGTCGCTACACTGTACGAAGATAAAGAAATATATTCACTTGTAAGTTAGTAGAAACAGCTTGATTTTATAATATCCATATCCCATTATCAAAGGGAGAAAATTTTGGTTGAACAACATTAACATATTTTTGAACGAGATGGAACTTGAAACATTTTCAGTTATAAATCACAGTGCCATTAGGTACTAAATCATAACTGTTTACATTATCACTGATAACAAGAATAATGCTGTTCATTCATTTTGGTGCCGTGGGGTAGCATAGTGGTTAAAGCGTTCGCTCATCACGCCAAAGATCCGGGTTTGATTCCCCTTATAGGCACAATGTGTGAAGCGCAAATATCCCGTTGTTATAAGACTGGAATATTCCCAAAAAATCGAAAAATGTAACTCACTCGCTCACTCAGCAGTAGACGCTCATGTCCACGTTTTCACTTATAGCATTACCGATTATGACTTGTAGTATAACGAATTATTACTTGTTGCATCTTGCAGTGTAACAGATTATCAGGGCGGATAGTTGTTTTCTTTGAATTGATCAAAGTATCAACGTGACACTGGTGAACTTTGAACGTGATGTATTCAAAAGAATGTGGAGACGAGGTGTCATGGTGTTGTTCTGTCCCTGAAGTAGACGCTGGGTACACATGTCCGTACAAATGAAAATGCAAATGATACGCAAAGGAAGCACAGTTTGGATAGAAAGGTAACATGAGATAGTGTCTCTCTGAAACGTCGGCAATAATAATTATCATCGAACTATCTATCTGGAAATAACTGAACGGATGAATTGGGTTTTACGGTTTGAGCACTATTCTAGTCATGGCGGGGGACACCAGAAATGAGCTTCACACATTGTCCCCTTTTGCAGAATTGAACCCGAATCTTCCGCGCAGTATGCCAATGATTAAGCCTTAACCACGTTATTGAGCAAAGGTGAATGAAATCAAACTTGCTGGGACTGTTGGTGAGAGCATTTTCCCTATTTAACATAATCTCATTTAACTTAAAACGCAACATACCTCATTCTGCGATCCACAATGTGTTTCTTTTTCATGTCGATTGGTCATTCAAAAGTGAAACAGAAACCTTCCCACTAAACAAATGAGATAAAAAAAACGAACCTAAGCAAAATAATAAAAACATTTTCTTATACGGTAACGTGCTCAGTGAGACAAACACATTACCTAGTTCACATTAAGAAACACGTGAGGTCTTAACTTGATAATCTCCTGCAATGTATCACTAAGAATATTTTGACGTATGGCATTAACGAATCATATTTAACAAGAACGTCACGATGGGTAATGAGTGGGCTTTTGTATGTCGCATCTTAGTATCAGATACATTTGATGGCCATACACGTAGAGCTGATCTTGTTAGCCAGACATCTTTAGCGTTTAGAGATAGTTCTCATCTATCAAGTGCTAACTGACATGAGATTAGTAAAGATAATCGTGAGAAATTCGTTTGCTTCCAATTAGCCGGACAACATGGTCATCCCGTGGTGGTGACCACTCGGACACCGTTGCTTGTTAGGCCGCAAGGTGATTTGCCGATGATGCATGCTTATTGGGAGATATTTACATCAAAGGTGATGCCCTGAAATCTCAATGACCTGAACCGCAAAGGGTCGAACAGGTTCACACTAAAAACTTATTACCATTCAGCTAATTGGTTCAATAAACATACATGTACGTCCAAAACACTACCCGTCCGATGCTATTTGAAAATATCTCAGTTCTGGCACTAAGACGAACATGACACAATGGACATTTAGCTCGATCGTGTGTGTATGAAAGGAGCTGGGGCGGTTAAGATGTTTTTAGCAGCTTATCTGTAAAACGTTTGTCAATTTTTGCGTAGAATCCGGGTATCTAGGTTAAGTACGGTTTTAAACAGAAGAATCCTGCCTCTAAAAGACAATACATTCTGATATCAAATAACACTTGACAGTGACACGAGAAGGCTCATGTGGGCTCTGGCTGTGGTGTCTGATGGTGCAAGACACTGTTACAGTAATTGTGTGATGCCTTGGTTTTAACGCATGTTGACAATGTCAGCGTTACCGCATGGCATATGGCAGCTTTATATGAATAGAAAGACAAGAGTGACTGAGGCCTTGGATGTATGACACATTGCTGAAACTATACAGCCATGACTTCAAAAGACAATGACTGCCAAGTCCATGATCTGTTTGAATCGGTTCCAGTCGACTCTCTTCGCTGTCATAAATCCGCCTAGTGGATAGAATCACTTAATCCCATAGCAGAAATGGAAATATCTTATACGGGAACTAGCATACAGATAGGTACTTCGGGTATGATCGGAGAGATTTCATGAGCTTGAAAAACTGAATGTGATAAATAACTGTCAGTTAAAACATAAATATACACCTCTGCTACTGATCCATTCATCAAGTATCCCAGGGCTCCGATCCACATCGTAACGATACGATGTGTCGTAACTCTATAGTTTATCATAGGTTTACGAATATCGTAGCAAAACGTTACGATCTGTCATAACTCTATAGTTTATCATAGGTTTACGAATATCGTTACATAACGTTACGATCTGTCGTAAATCTACAGTTTATCAGAGGTTTGCGAATGTCGTAGCACTTCGACTCAGGTCATTGTACCATGTCCCAGTCTGCGCTAGTGTAACTCAAGTCAAGACAAGCCTTTAATTATCTATAGGCAATAGTCCCGTATACAACAAATATACAGTTTAATATTCATTTACACATATATACAATAGCAAGGTTTGAGTTTACAACATATGGTTATAATGATACAGTACATGGAGACATCATACAAACATTTATATCTAAACGCATTTGCAAGTATTTTGGTTCTCTTAGTTCATGTGCATGATGTAAATATGTACATAGTTTTCTGAGAGGTGTTCCGTCATTAGTAGTTAATAGCAATTTGAACTTAGGAATTTGACAATGTACAAATGGTAAATATTTGGATCTAAGGGCAATATAGTCAAGCAAATAAAATGTGGTGCTCAGTTTCTACATAATGGACGAATGCGTTCCTTTACAAGTATATTTTGCCATCTACCTTCATTATACTTTCATCTTAGCAATCCACATCTAAATTTAACGAGTATTTTAGGGAGTTTTCTGTTGACAATGCAGGCTAACTCGGATTCGCTTATCGTAATTGTCAAAATCCTATTTCAGTCAATTAGATACGTATTTCGTAAGCATTATCATACGGTTAAGAGATGAATCTATGTCAATTTATACTGCCTAGGAGCTGACACTGAAGGTCTTTTAGAATCCGAGACAAACACGAACACCGTTGAAATGTTGACCCAGCGAGTCTTAGCGTAGGGATTGTCAACATGTTAGCATGGAATGTGTTTTGTCGACTTAAGCCTGGAGAAAGCTAAATCAATTACAAATCACTTCTTCATCACCTTGGGTTTGTTTTCCAGGCAATGGACGATATTGGGGACGTGTTCGACAACCACAACATCTCCACCGTCGCTGCTCTGTCCTTCACGTCCAAGAACGAAGTGCCTCAAAAAATGAAGAGGTTAAAAGTAGGTTTCATTGCTTTGGCTGTTTGCTGACAATACAGTTAAGGGATTCAATGTGAGGCGGCAATTGAAAAACATAGAAAATTGGTCAGTGACAATACAGAATGACACGATCATACAATACATTACTGCCATATCTAACGTAAGCCTCTCACAGGGTCACTGACATACAGTGAATGAGTGAGTGAATTTAGTGTTATGCCGCACTCAGAAATATTCCAGCTATATGGCGGCGTTCTGTTAATGATCGGGCCTGGACCGGACAATCCGGGGATCAATAGCATGAACATCGATCTAATCAATGATGGCGTGGGATATGATGGCGTGTCAACCAAGTCAGCGAAACTGACCACGCGATCCCTCTAATTACGACGTGCATGGGTTGCTGAAGACCTTTTCTAATCCAGATCGTCGCCGGTACACTGACATACAGAATACATACACGGAATACAAACGGACATAATGTCTTACAACATGGCTACGGCCATTGAAAGGACGAAATGCATTATGCATGCAAAACAATGTTGACAATGTACATCTTGTTGGCAATGTACATGCAGAGTATCAGTTTCATACAAACTGTTACAGTCATGGCTTATGTCTTTTCCTCAAAAGAAGGCCCATAATACAAAGAGGTCAATAATGCACAAAGGTCAGTAAAACACAGAGGTCTGAAAAGCACAGAGGTCAATAATATACACACTGTCCTTGTCAAGCCAAAATATTTTTGAATACTCCTGTCAGTGTTTTACGAGGCGAGTGCCACAGAAAAATCTCAGTGTTATACATATTCCAAAATCATACCAATATTTTCTTCGAAAAGGTCTTCAAACATAAACTTGACAATGTCAGTCAAAGAAAATCGTCGAGTGAGAAGTAAAACACTGTTCTCTATCTAAAAACGGGTCCCGCTGCTGCATTAATTTAAGAACCGCCACGTCGTTTTCAAGTATTTGAAAGCACTTCAAATATTTTCCACCAAATCACTGTTTACTATCACATATATGTGATACAAAATACGTAATAATACACATAGAATTTCTTTTAGACTTAGACTCTAAATATGGCGATCCATCCATTGTATCAGCTATCAGTCTACATAGTACATTATTACCTATCTCTTCATAACTTGTGTTTGGCACAAATAATGATCAGACCGACATAACGTCCCAATCAGACAGAATCAGTTTGATTTGTACTGAAACTTTCTGAAACTGAGATTTTACCAGACTGAAAATAAGTGGAGAATGTTTTGCCGCCTTATTATTACTAATCCGCCCATTGATGAATCATCCCAGCATCCCTAATCAGTGGACCCGAAGGGTATTAAAGATGTATTTATGTATCTGAAAAGAAACCTACCTTGATAAGCTCCTTATTGAAATGTATGTATAGAACCACCGCACTACACGTCTCTTTGTATGATTATTCCTGTAACCTGTAATGCAAATAAACTTGTCACTTGTTAAAGCAGAGATTTGTTTATGTGCTCTTCATATGAATACCTGTAAAGAATGTGATAAATGTGTCTGACGGTTTCAGACACTAGACGTCCGGATCTTGATCGGAGGATTTTCGCAGGCTTCTGCGAGGCAAGTGTTCTGTGAGGTTTGTCTTGGTTTACAAAGATATCAGTACTTTCTAATATGCACCACCCCTTCCTCTGTGGGACATGTTCACAGTTTACCAGAGCTGAGTGAGTGAGTGAGTGAGTGAATGAGTTATGTTGAAGACCGGTTTTAACATTTAGTGGTATTATGTCGTGTCAGTATAGAAAAGGACATTACGCATGTTTAACAGTTTATGGAACGTAAGAGTACTTGAACACATGGTACCAGTTTGGGAAGATCTGGGAATCTAAACCAGCGACTAGCAGATACTGGAACTGCTGCGCAATGTAACCCTGTCTAGCCTATTATAGCGGCCGTGGAGTTGTGTATCCTGGCGACAGATGAACACGTGTACAATATAATTAGAATAAATTTGTATCATGGAAGAAATCTATGAACAAATTGCCTTAAGAATGTCTTGTCTAGATATACCAGGGTTAGCTTCTAGATGCTCAAATGATACAAGATTAAAGCACGTCTCTCGTTCTCCGAGTATCTAGCCGTGTCCGGCTGCTTATGGATATACAAAGGACTGAAGGTTTTATGCCGCACTGAGCAATATATATTCCGGCTATGACCTCTGAATAACTGGTTGTTCAGGCACGCAAAATGTTGATTATATGGGGAGAAAGCACAGCTGCGAACCATGACACAAACAGCCACCCTTTTCGACCAACCAATCCTCAGTCTACTTCTTCTAGTAATTATACACACTGGATACAAATCTGTAAGTGTATTGGTTGTGTCACACTACGTCAACTTTTTTACTGGTTGTTTTTTCTTTAACCGAGGGGCAAAAGAAACTCACGCTTCACGCATAACTTATTAGTTTTAAATCCCTTGGGAAGTATTTTGCCCCATATTGAGCATTTGCGATGCCGCTACCTCTTTGTTGAATGTTGACATAATTGAGAAATATGGAACAGCTGAAAAATTAAATAATTTTTGGCTTCAATAATTACATGAGTCTTATATTCTTTATTAAAGTACGATAGATAATATTTTACTACAAACAGTAATATCAGTTTACGTGTGATGAGAAAGTCAGGGACATCAGAAATCGGCTTCACTCTTTGCACATAAAGTTAACCCCACTCCTAGTAAAAATAAGCGAAGATGACCAAGTTTGCAATTTTGCAGAAATATACAGAAATAAACGTATATTTTTCTTGATGCAGGCCTACAAGCTTGGTATGTACGGTCACCGCTACGTGTGGCTTCTCGTCGGGAGCTTCCTAGACACCTGGTGGAACAGCACCGACATCAGCGGCTGCACACGACAACAACTACGGGAAGCGGCGGAGGGATACATCATCGTGTCCAGTCTCAACAACCTCATGGGGGATACCATGTCTGTGGCTAATCTGGTAGGAACGCACCTCTCATAACAATGTCTGATTCGGAAGTTCATCCACAATATAACCGTGAATATGTACATGCATGGTGGTGTTGGTGTAGAAACGCCCCACCCTTTGAATTATTCCAGCATTGTATGATCCCAAGGTCAATGCTGTCAGATTCACCATTGTATATGGTGAGTTTGGTTTGGTACTTCCTGTACATTTCATTGACGTTGGGAGAGTTCCCAGGAGTACAGGCCTTCTGAATGCAGGAGGCTGCAGTGTTTCTGAGTCTCCGTAGTGTGTTGACCAGACAGCGCTTCCAGGGATAAGTCCAATTCGTTGTCTGGGCTGCGTTTTAGGGGCAAGGCCCAGAGCTGATGACTAACCTAACCACTGTGACTGTGCCCTCTTTGTGCATTTTCAATCGATAATAATGGCGATGTGAAAAATGACAAAACTAGCTGCTTGTTTGTTCCGGGCCGGACATCTCCGAAATGACTTCATTCGCATGACAATCGTATCCTTCGGGACACCCAATTACAAATGAAAGGCCTCATCTCCATCTTCAGCTGAGAACTGGGTTAAGGGCAAACGGAATCCACTAAAGACAATAAGCGGATGGTTTGTGCAATTGATTAGTCTTAATGAAGCAGTGGATGTAGCAAACTTTATCATAGATTCCTGATATCCGATAAGGCCTCCACCGCGAGATGTTCCTCTAGTTGTTCAAGAGCATCCTTCAGTGCTGCTCAATTGGTCTCCTGTAACATTCGCGTCATCACGCATCGGTTGGTGTATACATTACAATCTAACGCGCATCTATGATTTCCCTCAGGCTTTGAGGTCCGCTTCCTCGTTCCCCTGTCCTCGGTGGGGACTATTTCTTCTGCTGCCTGAAATGTCTCCCGTTTTCATGCTACGTGAAACAACAAGAAGTAGAATCACGGCGTGAAATATCGAAGTGACTGATGTAAACTATGAAACGGAAGATGACTCGAACAGTTCCCTGCGCACTTGCACGCGTGTGATGTTCAAACACTTCAGGTTTCATTCGATAAGGACAGCAGAGCGCATGTCTTCACTTGGAAGATAGAAATTAATATTAAGGTGATATTTGAAACTCGGCTGATAATGCTTTTAGGGCGCCGATAGTGCGGCGTCCACACTTATTTGCAAAGATAAAACGTTTAGGGGGCTATAGGGAGGAAGTGGAAACATATATTTGAACCTGGAGAAGTCTAGACTTGCTTTATTTAGGGCTTTAGCATTGCTGGGAGGTGTAGGCAGTAGGGTCATAACAGCTGAATGAATAACTACTTTAATTTTGATATTCTCCATAAACCAAGAATATCCAGGCACATTGATTGCTCACGGCGCTACTAATAGCAATATCCCGGGTCATAGGACACTATAGTACAATCTGCTACTTTTTCAACTCCCTGAGGATTATACAACCATTCTGCCTGTTAGGCGCAATTAACTATAAAACTCACATTGTCAGCACATCCTCACGGGTACCCATTTTACAGCTGGGTGAACTGAGACAATTTGGATCTAAGTATCTTGTCCAAGGATACTGCGCATCTCGGGACCCGGACTTAGGTGCCTCCAGCGAACTTGGGTCTCAAGCGTGATAGGCAGACGCCTTACCACAGCACTGTTGCTCCCCCGCCTAAGTCTCAATAGCGTATTATGATCGTTTCGCACAGAGTATTATGATGCCATTTCACCATATTTCCCCACGTGCACTATTCGCAACTGTTTGACGGTGTTTCTAGACAACAGGGGACTTTCAGCGCGAGTACTGGGAGAACAACGGATCTGCGCCGATGAGTATGTATGCCAGTACCACTTACGACACCATGTGGACGATAGCGTTAACACTGAGGGCGACGCTTGAACGCGCCGACACAGGCAACAGCAGCCTCCCCGACCTCAGACAGCTCAACTACTCCGACATGGGCCCGGTGAAGGACGCCTTCATGAAAACCATTGACGACCTTGGCTTTGTCGGAGTCTCGGTAGGTTTTCGTATGGGCGCGTATGTGTACGTGTGTATATAAATGTGTACCCTGTTTGTTTCATGAATATTTTCTAATCAATAATTGCGATGATAAAAGCTGTTTTTTCCCCGGACAGTCATCTTACAGATGACTTCCTTCGCATAACAATCGTATCCTTCGGGATACCCAATCACAAAAGAAAGGCCTCATCTCATCTTCAGCTGAAAACTGGGGTAAGGTCAAGACGAATCCACTAAAGACACTAAGCGGAAGGTTTGTGCAAGTGATTAGTCTTAATAAAGCAGTGGATGTAGCAAACTTTATCACTGATTCCTGATATCTGGTAATACCTCCACTATGTGTGTATGCTATTTGAATAAAAAATAATCAATCGATATTTCATACGAGTATCATATTTGTTTTGGTCCTTATTTTAGAAGTGTTTCCAGACTGTTTCTACCTTATAACGTTCAAATAGCCGTTTTGTTTGGTCAAATCAACTTTTCCACAATATTCTTTCTTTTGGCCGACTGTTATATGTGGCTGTGGTCGTGGTTGCAGGCTTGATATGTTACGCGAGGATACTTACGTGGAGCTGGGTGTGAACAATAAACACAGAATGCGGAGGTTTACGCCACTTTAAAAAAAACCCAATAACAATCCAACAGTATCACGGCAGGGGACAGGAGAAATGGGCTTCACACATCATACCCATGTGGGCAACCGTCTTCTGCATGACGTGCGAACGCTTTAACCACTGGGCTATCTCTCGCCCGTACAATGAGGCATTTTATGTCGAATTTAATGTGAATCTTTATTGGAATTTTAATGTGAATACTCGCGTGTATTCGATCAGTCAATATGTCACGTCAAAGATCAGACTTTATATATTCCTACAAAACCACTTTTTTCTTTTGAAATATACACCAAGAGCCCAACGTGCTCATCAATACAACTTGACGTAGCCCGACCTCCTGCATTGCTGGACATTTAATCAGTGTGAGCACTCAACCCTATCTCAAAGAATAACCAAATGATCATAAGATTCATGTTTTTTTGCAAATTGATCAAAACAATTATTATCTTATGGAAATCGCTCTTGCAAAAGCCGACTATATATCAAGGATACCTTTCTTCAACAAAAAGTAAAATCCAGACAAGCGTGCATTATTTTGCGTGCAAATAAAAACATCTGAGAAATGAAAGCCATTGTTAGCATGTTCTTCAGCCGTGTTATCAGCGCATGTCTGCGCCGGTGAATAAGATCGCATATACCATTCCATACTTTTTTTAACAACTATCTTTTTATCTCGCAGGGCCCCGTCTCCTTCAAAGGATCCGACAGAGAGAGTATAGCAGTCATCTATCAAAACCAAGGTAATTGTCAATACCAATGATATCAAACCCATGCCATTACAGGAGAAGTGTGTTATGCAATAGCGACTTGTGTTTTACGATGAAATCATCTGAACAGAACACCGCGCAGGAACTGAACGTTGCAGTTAAGTATTCCAGTGCGCTGCAAGTTTGCCAGTGGATAATAGATTAGGTTCAAACTGACCCAGAAGTATTGAAAAACATCTTTATTGTGCTCTCTTGGGCGCTTTTCACTCATTCGTTCATCCTCCATGCATCCCTAATCTTCATTTTGTATATGTACATGCGAGTGGGTGAGTGAGTTGATTTATACGCCGCTTTAAGCAATATTCCAGGAATGTCATGGCAAGGGACATCAGAAATGGGCTTCACACGTTGTACCCATGTGGGGAATCGGAACCGGGTCTTCGGCGTGATGAGCAAACGCTTTAACCACTAGGCTACCCCACCGCCCTCTATGTACAGGTACTTGCATATGTAAGGTATGCAGTCTACAGTGAGATTCTGGCAAACAGACGAACTAAAATAGCTTACAAAAAGCGTATGCTCGTCGGTACCTTTAACTTAGACAAAGGAATATGAATGGAACCACGTGTTTCCGTTGCGTAACAGTCTTGTTCTTTTTTTCACTTTTTTGTCAATGTACTTTTAGTACTGCAACCAGCGTTCTTTTCAGGCTATATATATTTTAATATTGTTGTGAAATGAAATTTCTTTGCATGTTGTTTAGCACTTTGAACAATATTCCACCTGTATGGCAGTCGTTTGCAAGTGTTGATTTACTGGATGCGTTTAGAAAACTGTAGATGTGTTTTTGTTTCTTGTAGCCCCTCCGTGGGTGACACTATCAGCTGTTTTATGTACCATCTACGCGATATACGGCACGTTTGGAACTACACTGGTCATGAAGCTCTTTGTGTGTCATTCTCTTCTCATTTATGTGGTAGGCTGGTTTGTTATTTAACGCCGCACTCAGCAGTATGTCAGCTATATGGCGGTGGTCTGTATGTAATCGAGTCTGGACCAGACATTCCAGTGATCAATAGCATGAGCATCAATCTACGTAACTCGGATGACATGTCTCAACCAAGTCAGCAACTCTGACCACCCGATGCCCTTAGTCGCCTCTTACAAGCACGCGGGCCTGAAGATCACTTGTAACCCGGATAATCTGTAAGTGGTAGAGTCTCTAAAATCTGTTTACTGTTATGATACGTCAATCCCATATGCACATTTTCTTTCATCACATCCGAGGGGCTGTGGGGTAGTCTAGTGGTTAAAGCGTTGACTCGTCACGCCGAAGACCAGGGTTCGATTCTCCCCATGGGTGCAATGTGTGAAGCCGATTTCTGGTGTCCTCGTCGTGATATTGCTGGAACACTGCTAAAAGGTAAAAGCATATTTACTCACTCACTCTCACTCATTCATCACATTCGAATTACGTCTATTCGATACATGAGCGATTCCATGGGTCTCGTAAATGTAAGTGACTTTGATGTACAGTAATTCGGTGGTATTATTGCGTGTTAATGTAGCTGACGTGATAATAAACCTTCAACCTCATTTGCTGTATAAATCATACAGTCATAATAGTTTAATGGCTCTGTTCAGCATTCTCATATCCTAAAGGCAACAGAAATGAAACTGTTTTTTAATACTCGAAGAAATTCCAGTGTATTTAGCGCTTGAAAAGAAACACGAAGCGGCCATTTTCGTATACTCAAAGGCAAATAGATCATTTTAAGATGAATCTGTTGGTTCTCGGTAGAAATGTCTTCTTTCTTCATTCGAAAAAGTCATCAAAGGTTGTGTGGGTTAACGACAAAACAAAACAATTGGACGTCTCATCTGTTTCGTGTTTAAAACTGACAACGAACAGCACGACAGGATATAAACATGACTGTATACTGCTAATACTGGCTAATTATGTAAGCAGGAAAATTGATTTGACGGGTTTCCAGTAACAATGCATAAAGAGCGAAATGTGATTCTAAAGACATAGGTGGCCAGTTATTTTGTGACATGGAATGTTTTATGGAAGAAAAATTAGTTCTACAATTCCATTCCTTGTGTAAGCGCTAAATTGAATTACAGTGAATCACGAGGTATTTCCATTTCGAATATTAATACACCACAAAGGACTTGTCATGACGTCACTATTGCATATGTCGTTTGAATTCGTTCTTGTCCTTGTACGAGCGACACGCACTACTGTCAATACGGCCTTCTGGTCTCGCGAGACCTCTACTTGCAATACGAAGCTGGTTTGGGGGACCTTTGCGCGAGCCAGCGTGCGATATGCGAGACGGGGCTCAGCTCATTTCCGGTACCAGATTTCCGGTGGCAAATGCATATTCAAGAACAAGTTCTGTTTCCATATTGCACAACCGCCAAATATGGCCTCACTAGACCGGACCAAGTGTACAACCATACATGCCTGCCACAGCTGTTGACATTCGTAATAGCTGGCTAATTTGGCGTGGTTAGATCGGAAATTTGTTAGTGCTCCAGGATTCTCGGTTCCTTACTTTCTGACTACCTTGAGATAATTCTAAAAGGCATGAAATGTTGTTTGTGACCGGAAGTGCTAAACAACGTGGGGTCTCGCGAAGTGCCGTGACCTACTTACGATCCCTATTTAGGTCTGTCGTAACCACGTGACTATCCAGTGATGTAGGGAGCAAAAATGGCCTTCAGAATGTTGAGTCCAAACCTGTTAACTTAAACAGGTGAAAGCACTTGGGTAGAAACCCCAGGCATACTTCATAGCCTAATGGCGAGACCGTTGGTGCACGTGTGTGTCACGTGTCTGTTTTGGGGCAGCCCTAGCTCGAAGTATCGGAAGCTTAAATCCACATAACCATACACTGATCAGGTGGTAGGTGGACCTCCAAAGTAACGAGAGGAGAGGTTTAACGACGCAAATTACAAATGCAACATCCTTGATACAAAATGAATATATATCATGAACTAATATTGTCTTCGCCTTCACATGTTGGAGTTTACAGATCAGTGTGTTACAAACTGATTAGTCATAACGGCATACAAGAAGTACAGCCTCCTACTTAAATGAACTTAACATGCGAAACATTGACCCGGTTATCTAATACGGAAGGTTGGGGTTTGGAGGTGGGGATAACTTTTTCATCTAGATCTTACATGTAATAGACAAACAAAAATACCAGGTAGTCAGGTGAAGCCTTTTATCATGAAGGAACTTCAGATATTTCATATTTCCCTGTTTCCACGGCAAGACTTTGATTCATAAATGGTGTGTTTTTACGACCATATTTCCAAAACAAAGAGGCATTTGTTTTTGAAACTTTGCACACTGTTGTCATTGTCACCTTATGTCTATTCCTATTTATTAAGTTAATGGACATCTATATTTAATTTTTCCGTGGCTACAATATTTACCTTAAATCTGTCTCAGTGTTGTGTTTGTCCGATTGGCATTCTGTCATTGAACTTTACAAAATAGTGTCTTTTGCTTGTTCTTTCCGATTTTTGTGTTAACTGAAACACGACTGTATTTGTTATAATAACTGTACATGACATTTCCAGTTTATTCAATGTTATATTCATGCAGTTGTAACAAATTATTATGTTTTGTAGCAAATGTGTATCGAACGTTAAAAAATGACATGACATACAAAAGGCAAAGATCTGAACACCAGTCGTTTTGTTTTGACAGCTGAATAACTACTCCTTGATAGAAGTGGGCAGATTATATAGCAATACCCTCATCAAGCTGGACAGATTACAAGCGCAGGACTTTCTGCAATAATCAGAAAAGTTGTTCTTTCGAATTAGCGAAGGGGACTGCCTATCTGATGATACCCCATATATTGCATCTGATGATTTCTCTTGTATCTGTCATGCCATTACAAATTAAATATAGTACTATGGAAGAATGGGGTTGTGCCAAACTCCCTCTTAGTAGTATGTTTAAACACGCTGAGGATGAAATAGTTTGGGATTATCTTTGTAAGTGTTTGTTTCAGACGGTAACTTTACACGTGTGGCAGTTTTGGAACCCAACAGCGACGAGCTGGACTTTAACTGCAATCAGTGCCGAGACATCAACTGGCAAGGTTAGTACAAGCGACGCACTGTTCGTATACTTTCACAGACGTCTCCAAGGTTAGTAGAAGCTAAGTACCGGTCGTAAATGGTCACGTTAGTTCAAGGTACGCATTGTTCGTAGACTGTCCCAGATGTTTGCAAGGTTACCATGAGCTACGCACTATTCGTACACTGTCATAGGCGTTTTCAAGGTTAGTAGAGGCTTCGCGCTGTATTCAGACTGTCACAGCTCGTAGACGGTCACACACATATTCTAGGTTAGTACAAACTCCACACATTTCCAAAACTGACAGACTTTTTAATCAACCTTATCTTCAAACCAAAAGGGAATGCAAAAACAAGGCCGATGGAGGTGGATTTTATGCCTGTATTTTTAATATTACATTAATGTTGCTACACGCTCTGAAGTATCTATGTCATACAGGGAGATAGGTTGTACACTATATCAAGCTATGTTTATTCTTCTATTTATGGATACTCATATGACGTCATTACTTTTACGCATCGATCTCCAATGACATATACAACAAACAATTGCGTAGTCTCTCGCTCAGCAATTGACTGATTGGGTGCATTGCGTGAGTAAAGTCATTACGTTGCCACTCTTCAGGGGATGATTCTAATTAAATCTATTGCCTTCTTTGGAAAGAATACATGCAGGCGCAAAGGCCAGTGACTGATCCAGTGATTGTGTGAAACAGTGCTGCTTTGCTTACCAAAACAGGCTTTCCTTGAAACTAATCATTGCACAGTCGCTGTGGGCAAAACTTACGTCTGAGACCGAATCTTAATGTATCGTCTTTAAATAATTTTAGAGATTTGACACTTCACTGGTCTAATCATCAACATCAAGATGCTCCTATGCAGTTGTTTCCCTTTTCGATAGTGATAATGAACAATATGTAGAATTACAAAAGTTTCATTATCAACACTTTTCCCCATGATTGATGCTTTAAATTTGCATAATTTAGATTTCCCTCTTGCACCAAAACCCACTCAATGTTAAAAGCGACTTAAAGCCCCAAGTTACTCATTTTGTGAGTGCCAGAAGTTGCTGAAATTGGCTATGTCAACCTTTATCTGGACTTCTCTGTCTTGCCACAGGTGGTCGTGTACCACGGGACAAGAAGATTGTGTGGCTGAGCCAGAAGACCATTGATCCATTGTTCTTCTACGTGTCTTGCGTGCTTTGTGGCTTTGGGGTCATAGCCGCCATTTTGTTTCTCACGTTTAATCTACATCACAGGAAACTCCGGTAAGTAGGAAACGTTTCTCGTGCCCTATGCGACCCAAGCGACAGTGGCGCTATAGGTTGGTGTTCCTGAAACGGAACATAAACCTGTGATTGTTGTCTCGAATCTGGAACGTGTATAACCTCCAACGTTTCCGCCACATTAAAGTGAAACGATGAAGCATAACGGGTATACTATTCAAATCGGTATATAATACAACTCCCACATTCATGCATGGTGCACTGAAACGCAGTTTTTCATATTACGCATGTGTTGAATGTTCCGAAATCTACACATAATTAAAGGGTTTATTACGACGTCAGTCCCCATTGTCCCCAACAACATGGCCTTGTTTGGTTCCTGGAAGCTTCCAGCAGTGTTTGAACCATCTGTAAGTAAGATTGCTACTCTAAAACATGTTTCACGCAATTGCTTTTAAATTTATTTAAGGCTTTGTGATATGTTTGTAGACATAGCAGCTGGTGTCACCGTAAATTTTAACTCTCAGCTGTGACGATACCACTATGGAACTAAACTCATACTGAAAGTGCTACAAACAACATTCAAAGGTTTTCCATTCATCTGTTCACCAAATACTTTCTTTGAAATTCTATTGATTTCTGTATTAAAACAAAATATCTTCATAATTGTCCTGATCTTCCTAAAACTTGAAAAACCGTCAGCTCAACGTCACATTTTATAATCGGCCTAATGGACACATTGCAAAACGTTCAATTACATTTTACAACTGACTCGTATGTTTGTCTAGAACGCCATTAATAAAACTCAAACAAAATGATTTGTTAAAGAAGAGCATGATAATCTGTCATAGGGAAACATTCGGTGCGGATGTTCCTATCTGATTAATGAAAACTGGCAAAGCTGATTGAATGGAAACCTCTCTTTCTTTGTTTTTTCGCACGTCAGTGTCAGGCCAACGCCATGTCACACTCCACTGCTGCTAAGCTAAAACAATTGCGAAATAAAAGTGATTTTACTGATCGGATTGAAACATGTACGTGTTTAAATTACAATGATTGATACCTCTTCTTCACTCTATCGCCCATAAACACACAGTATAATCATCTTCACGCATCTTGTCTGTTCATTAAACATCAACGCTGTGGGCCCAAAAAGCGAAACAGTTACTTGACGTAGTGATTAACTTTGTGAAAGAAGACGATCTTCGTTCGCGGTTTTGTTACATGCTGGCCTTCAACGGCAGAACCGAATAATTTCAAATTACATTCTGTTAAAAACAGGATCAAAGAAATTAGAGATGCCCTTATTATGTTGGAATCGAGTTTTCCATGGATGTGACTAACCATTATTCTTACGCTGGTCTGAAGGTATGTACGCTGGGCGATAGCGCCGCGTTATGGATTATTCTTCATTAGAGATGCAATTCTCAGGTCTCTCTGTAATCAAATCACTATAGGCTTAACAGACCCGAAGAACGTGATTTCCCACAACGCAAAACAATTGTGTTAACTACCATCCGAGTTTTGTAGTTGAAAAAGGAGTATTTTCAAATCACTTCTCAAAATCACACGCATATGAAATCAAATTGATGAGACGGCGTTTGGCGCTATGAGAACTGTTCTTTGATTGAATTGGCCATGTTAAAGGATATAATTCTCTCGAGAATACTCGCATAGGAACCTTTCTTATACAATGTTTATATTAGCATCTGACAATGTTGACTAAGATGAGATATTAGATAGTTTAGACTCCGACCTAGCACGCCTTGCACGTGCACAATCGACATGAGGTCAGCAAGACCCGTTGAGAGTTCTTGGAGGACTTGATAAGGCTGATCATTATCACAGCGCTTGACGAACCATCTTTCCTCCATGCGGTGCACACTTTTCAAAAGAAAGAACATTAATCATATTTAGTTGCATCCATTGCTGACATTTTCAAATTACCTTTTTGAAAGCCTTAGTTCTTATGATTAATGGCGGACTTGCACGCATTTTGAAACTGACTGAAACTGTCCCTTAGGGTATATGTTGCAAAGAACAGAAAACACGAATAATCTCCGACGTGTCTGGTACCATGGTCAGGGCCGTTGGTTTTAATTATCTAGAAATATGCTAGCATGTCAAAAACGTCTTTTGTCTGGAATTCACTGTTGTTACATTTCTTCTCAGAGCTAATTGAAGTGTATGGATCTGAAAGCTTTAACTCTCAATACATTTGGATATAGCTCTGATTTTGAA
Source organism: Haliotis asinina (assembly GCF_037392515.1). Taxonomy (NCBI): domain Eukaryota; kingdom Metazoa; phylum Mollusca; class Gastropoda; order Lepetellida; family Haliotidae; genus Haliotis; species Haliotis asinina. Next base: position 68,632,972 of record NC_090281.1, on the reverse strand, counting down.
AAAGTCACAGGCGTCATAACCAAACGCCCGTATAACAACTCACGATGGAAGGTAGCAATGTCGGCGAGACGTGTGCACTGTGGTGAAAAGCAACGACGGGAGGGACAAACGTTACACGTATAAATTAATAATTCTAAATTAATGCAGTGTATGGTAATGACTGATAGTGGTTGGGAACAGGTGCGTTAAATACAGTATTAGCGACAAATCAAGAAGACCTTTTCACACCCTTTGATAGTTCGGAAGTACTGATAACCACAATTAAGCGTCGTGAGCGTAATGCAGTGGAGTTGGGGCAAAATGGAAGGTAGCCATTAAAACTCCACTTTTGATTTTGAATGTTGTTTGAATTAATTTTGTCATTTGGTGTGTCGTTATAGGCGGATTCAGTGTGTGTGTGTGTGTGTGTGTGTGTGTGTGTGTTTGTGTGTTTGTGTGTGTGTGTGTGTGTGGAAGGGGGGGGGGGGCTTCTATCCTGATTTTTTTTAAAGACCATTGAAACTCGGGTGAAAATGATTTGTGCCTCCCTCTTTCTCACTTTCTCAAAAATGTTGCCGCCCATGTTTTTGCATATTTTCTACACACGAATTGGGCACCATTCTCACCTCATTGTCACAGGACCATTGTGATTTCCGGATAGCATAACTACCCGGTGTGTCATGCCTGTTCTGCCGACTGTGGGGATCGGGTTTAACAATGGCGACTGAGCATGGATACTGCCTGGACACTAGAAAGGAAAACAATGGGAGTGATCACATCGCTGTACCTTTAACACAGAATGAAGGATACCGCGTTTTCATTTCCCGATCCACCTGAAGCCGATATAGATGGATATTATGAGAATACAAAATATACTTTTATTTTATTTTGAGGATCGCTAATGACTAGTATATGACAAAATGGCGTCTGTCTCACGACTGGATTTTTGAAATCAGTTAAACGTATTCCGGCAAGCTTAGAACTGCTAAAAAAATGGTTAATGATATTTAATTTGAGTGTGCAAACGATTCAATGTACAAAATAGTTTAAGCAAAGCAGTGAAAGTCAGTAAAATAAATGTGCACATAGGGAACTCAGAAACAGCTGATCGAACGGTTTTCGAACTCTGGGCTCTGCATGCCTCATATTATGACGTCATACGAATGTTAGCGATACAGCGTCTCAGCGGAGAGTTTGGTGGTTACCGTAGCGGCGGGTAATATTTCTTTCAGTTGATACTTGACAAAGCTTCATTGACCAATTAAAGTATTTTACATGGAGGTAAGATAGTGATGTATATGATCATGTGGTCCTGTTTCCAGTTACATCAAGTTGTCCAGCCCCAAACTTAACAACGTGGCGGTGGTCGGCTGCATCCTCGTCTACTCTGCCGTCATCCTCCTCGGCATGGACGACGCCACCCTGGACTGGCACATTTTTCCCTTTGTGTGTACGGTACGTTCCGACTGTAGTCCCCTATCTTCCCTTTCCGTGAACCCGGTATGATGTCGATTTCGTTTCCCCTTATGTGTAAGGTGTGTCACAAGTGTTTATATTACTTTTCATTGAAATCTAAAATACCCAGTTAGTACTGACGTTCAGTCATCCATTCTTGTCGTGAGACGCGACTAAAGGGATCGAGTGGTCAGACTCGAATATCCCTCGAATATTGCTAAGTGCCCAATTAAACAAAAAAAGTCAATCAATCTTTGCGTAACATATGTTATATTTGGGATTTCACTTTCTTAGTAAAGTACAAATTCTAGTACTTTTTTTCGGTTGAGTCCCATCCGGGATTCGAACCCGCACCCTCAAAGTCAGGCACCTAATCGCCAGCACACAAAGTCAGCCGCCTAGCCCGCTCAGCCACCGCGACTTCCACAAAAATGAAAGTCGGACAACTGCTCGTCTAGACTGCGTACTTTGTGTACCCCTCTGATGAGTGTAAATTGGCACGGCTCCCACGGCCGAAAGCTATGATTACACGATGCCATTTAGAAAGTGGTCAAATGTAACATATGTCATATTTGGGATTTCACTTTCTTAGTAAAGTACAAATTCTAGTACTTTTTTTCGGTTGAGTCCCATCCGGGATTCGAACCCGCACCCTCAGAGTCAGGTACCTAATCGCCAGCACACAAAGTCAGCCGCCTAGCCCGCTCAGCCACCGCGACTTCCACAAAAATGAAAGTCGGACAACTGCTCGTCTAGACTGCGTACTTTATGTACCCCTCTGATGAGTGTAAATTGGCATGGCTCCCACGGCCGAAAGCTATGATTACACGATGCCATTTAGAAAGTGGTCAAATGTAACATATGTCATATTTGGGATTTCACTTTCTTAGTAAAGTACAAATTCTAGTACTTTTTTTCGGTTGAGTCCCATCCGGGATTCGAACCCGCACCCTCAGAGTCAGGCACCTAATCGCCAGCACACAAAGTCAGCCGCCTAGCCCGCTCAGCCACCGCGACTTCCACAAAAATGAAAGTCGGACAACTGCTAGTCTAGACTGCGTACTTTGTGTACCCCTCTGATGAGTGTAAATTGGCACTAAGAAAGTGAAATCACAAATATGACATATGTTACATTTGACCACTTTCTAAATGGCATCGTGTAATCAATCTTTGCGTGTACGTACATCTTAAACTTGTCAGGTATTAACGCCTCTCATCCCCGCCATATCACTCGTCACTTTCGTAGCAGAACCTCAGCTGTCTACCTGCTCTTCCTTCTTCTATGTATTGGTCATCATAACTGGATTTACATGTATGACAACATGAAGGTACTTCAGCTGCTCCTACCTGCTAACTGTATATATCTTTGTACGATGAACTGCTCAAAATGACGAGTCAGTTATGACAAGGTGACTATACTGAGCAGCAAAAGAAACGAAAGCTTCGAAAAAAGAGAAATCTCATAAAAGTAAGCTTTCAAATTTAAAAACTTGTGAAAAAACAGTTGCGTTAATTTTGCTGTTCAGTTTAGATGATTTTATTGGAAAGGTCTGAAGGTTACAATTTAGAGAAAGTAGTTACAAGAAGAATTACTGAATACACCATCATAACCTTAGAGTGACATCACTGACTCCATCGACGTGTACGTGTATGCGAGACACGCCAGATGCTTCACTGCCAACGGAAGTCCATTCTCATATATCATTGTACAAACTCCTCCACACTGTCTGCCATGAGTTATCCATCTCTGTATATAGTCCAATTATGATGTCAGGTCTACAGCTGACATGTCATGATACCCCGGCAGGGGACACTGTGCCCATCGTCTCGATGTGTGTCAATATGTATGTACGCCTACATTAGTCTACATGATTGTCCAAGTCTCTCTAGTCTGCAGCTGATTATCTGTCTGAGATGTATCTGGAAATGTACTTGGCAATCTGTTCATTTAAGTTTTTGGATCATTCATGAACTTAACGTCAGATCGAGTAGGTGCCTGTCACGAAGTCGTTACTCAATTGTCTGTTATTGAGTTTGGTGTATATTTAAGTGTCACGTGTATGTAAATGTATCATATGTCTATTAAAACTGACGCATGGTTTCTCATTGGGATAGCACTATGACATGTAAAATTCCGAAAGAATGAATGGTGTCCTTAAGGAATTTCGTAGATGGTTCTCTTTCTTAAAGATTTTGATTTTGTGAATCCGTTTGCGCTGGGAAGTTTTTTTATCAGTATTAGTGTTGAAAATCAAATTCTAATTTACCCCATGGCGGTGTGTGGCGATACTGTTGTTTGTGTGTGTGTACGACACTGTGTATGTAGCTGTGGGGATTCACGGTTTAGAGATGAGCCGGTTAATGAATGCAGGGATCTAGTGATTCTGTATTAACGGGAATGTTTTTGGTACCATCGCGATGTCCACATTCTTGGCTTCCTAATGCCAAATTTCTTACAGGCATTACTCATGTAAGCATGATTATGTATAGTTAGGTAACATCGTACAAACGTACGCGCCTCAATTAAGTTCAGTTAAGTTATTATCTTATTGAAATGCACCCCGTGTAGATTTTCATCCGACTCTTTAATACATTATTGGTATTCATTTGACAATACCTGTGAACATCCGGGTCACTGCTCTTCAGCAACCGATGCAACGCAAGAGGCGACTAAAGGGGTCGGGTGATTAGTGTCGTTGACCTGGATGACATGCGTCATCATATCCCATTTGCGTAAATGGATGCTCTTGCTGTTGATCACTGGATTGTATGCTCTAGATCCTATACTTTACAACAGACCGTGGCCATATAGTTGGACTATTGTTAAGTGCGGCTATAAAAATAAACACACACACACAAAAATAAATAAATCCGTGTGACTTTTCCTGGTTTCTCTGAAGAACCACTCTACTAAACTACTTTAGTCAGTGCACGGAGATGCGCTTTCAAACCGCGACGTCGAAGCTCGAAGCGTGCAACGTTGACAGTCGGTAATTGAAGCGTACGTATAAATCTCAACTATATCGTCCATGCATCAATTTATGACTTCTTTATCACGCCAGTCAACAATGGCGATGAGTTTATAAACTACACCAATAGCATGTCTAGACCAATATCGGTCCACGTCCAATTAATGTCAGCTACTTGTCAACACTGCCGTTCCATGTCGTTCCGTATAAAACAAAGTAAACACTCACACAAGTGAAAGGGACAAAATATTTGCACTTTGGTATGTTTTGTTTATTCATAGTCTGGCGGTGATACTGTCAGATTATACATTCACACTTGCCCGAATATGGCACTTTGTGGTTTCTGGTGTTAGAAGTGACAATTTTTACAACGCCTTTATGTGAACGTTACCGCCAGAGTGTTTGATGTAGGGATTTCTGGACTAAATAACTGAATTCTCCAAAGGACGCGTCATTGAATTGCAATAATTTGTGTTAAGTTGTCAGGCGGTAGTCCACTGTAAAAGGTAATATAAATAATTTATGACATACATTCACGGTTGTATTGGCCTGTCTTTGATTCGCATGAGAAACACGACCTCGTTTATGGCGCAATGTAAATAGCGGTCATGTTTCTTAGGATTCGAGGAAAAAGAACATAGGTGATGGTTTATAGTCAGAGTTAATTAAACAGATCAATGTGTACTACTCAATCAAATGTGAAACAAAACAAGCTTGAATTGCGTAATTTTAGTCATTAAATCACCTCACCTATTAACACTGCATAAATATTTGCAGGTTTGGTTCGACATCTGGGTATGGTACTAATCATGTAGACTTGCCTCCCTTAGTTGTGTCAGGATCTGTCCGTCGAGTGCATGGATCTGGTCTTTCAGAATAGAACCGTGATCTTTGGTTCACATCTAAGATGCACACATGGAACAGGAAACACTCGGGACACTCATGACATACGTCAAATGACTGAATTTTTTGTAATCTTTCAGTTTAGTCCGAATAGTCTTTGGCAGACAAAAAGAACATGACATCCATGAAGAACTGATTCTCCATTATAAAACACAGATTAGATTAACGTTGCCATTTACATATTTCTGTTTTCAGACACGAGCGTTTCTCCTAGCTGCTGGATTTTCCCTGGCCTTTGGTGCCATGTTCGCCAAGACCTACAGAGTACATCAGATCTTCACAAGAGCCAACAGTGGACTCGTCAAGAGCAAGGTAAAGCTTTAATTACACCTGACATTGTCGAGCGTCAGACACGACTTCGACAAGACAAGTCTCACTGACTGTGATGATTGAGGTATTTTGGTTCATAACTTGTCAAGGTTGTCACACCAACAGACTAAATTTATAATAGATGAAGGTTGAACCGACCCATATTTATACTGTGTTACTCACGCGAATTGTCTCCGAAGGACATGGCCTCTGGTTCCTCATGTTTAAGGTGCAGTGTAGTATCCTAGTGTTTAACGTTCGCTCGTCACGCCGAAGACCTGGGTTCGATTCCTCACATGGGTATAATGTGTGAAGCGTATTTCTAGTGTACCCCGTGACATTTCTGGGATATTACTAAAAGCGGCATAAAACTAAACTCACTCACTCCTCGTGTTAAAATTTCATTACCTCACTGATTGAAATAGGGCTCGGATGTTGATTTCGATGAGAACAGCCAATGGTTCACCTGGTCCATAGCCTTATACTTGTATGCCATGGTGAATTTGCGAAACCTTTGTGGCATAAAACATTATACATTCGCACCATTTGTCTTTAAGTCTTGGTTATTTTGAAAGGTGTGTGTGTGGGGGTGGTGGGAGGTGGTGGTGGGATTACTGTAGAGGTGATACTCTGTGCAACCTGATCCATAAAACATAGGGTTGAACGGACAATATCAGGTCGTCGGAAGTGAATATTCGACTTCTATTCCCAGTGATGAGTAGACATATTCTTGGTGTATCTCACCGATGTTTCTCACCATAATCTTGATAATGAAACGATAAAACAGATAGATTCAGCGTCATAATCACTTACAAAAACAATTGCAGAACTTTAACATGTAATTTGAAGTTCGGTGTTTCGAGAAGTTTATTTTTCAAAATATGTTGTTTTTTAAACACGTTTTTGCACGTGAAGATTGAGGTATTAAGAAGACAACGTTGCCTTTGTTGTAGTGTTAATGTTATTGCAAATGGAATATTGAGCATTTTGTATGTTTCAGCTGCTTCAAGACAAACACCTGCTGTTCATTATTGGAGCCCTTCTTATAGTTGATTCGGCGGTTGTATTTGTTTGGGTGCTGGTGGATCCCATGGAGCGGCGCATCACTAACCTCACACAGGAGGTATGTGCCCTTCAACCATTTTCGTTTGTTTGTTGTCTGTTGCCTCAGATTTTTACGCAAAATTCTCTATGGCGGTGATCTGTAATTAATCGAGTCTGGGGCTGACAATCCAGTGATCAATAGCATGATCATCGATCTACCCTATTGGCAACCGATGACACGTGTCAACCACGTCAGCAAGCATGACCACCCGACCTCGCTAGTCTCCTTGTACGACAAGCATGAGTTACTGAAGATCAATTCTAACCCAGATCTTCACAGATCGTCTATCAACCGACTCTCACACTATAGGGGCAGGTCGTGAATGGAATGTTTGTTATATATTCTGTACTGGGTTGAGTTGTCAATAGCCGATTGTTCTACAAGGTCATATCAAGTCCGACTTCACTTACTACTTGTCATGACAAGCGTTTTTTCCTGATATTCCTCTTTTGCCGGTACCGTAATCAGATCTATGTACATGCTGTTTCAGATGATACCAAATACTCAATGTCTACGTTTCTTTGAACACATATAAGTCGAATAAACAACCATTATTCGTGTTGCATCGTTTGTGTGTTTTATGGAACGTTCAACAAAGGTCATTAATCAACCCCATTTTTAATATCAAACCCTCATTGACCTTTCTGTACTTGGACAAAAGCATGATGTCAGCTCAACTGTACCAATACAGCATGCTGGCTTAAAGATCGTTGCTCAGCTTACAATGCACATCAGGAATGATCTCAATGAATCGATATTTCCCGTCTGAAAGGGTGAAGGAGCATTGACGGAGATTACCGATATATTCATCGGGACATGCACGTTCTTACATAATGTGGACAAAACGTAATGTTTACGATGTGGAGAACATGTTCTGTCCATTTAGGCTCCGAGTACCAGACACTGAGATCTTCCATTAATCTGACCACGTAGAGTTATCATTATACAAGCACAGCTCCCTTCCCAGACATAGCGATCTCTTCTTTCAAACCTTCTGAACCGTCAGTTCTATAACTGTAACCTTAAGTCCATTTTTGTATTAGCCAAACCTTGGGCGTATTCCCAACTGCAACCTTAGCACTACACTCATGATAAATCTGTGATAAAGAAATATAATGTTTAACTTAGCGCCAATATCGTTTTGTGGAACAGAGACCTGGTTTTCTTAATTATATTATGAACGCTCTGTCTGAATGCAATAGTATAGACGACAATATGTTTACTGACATTTGTGTCTGTTGACTCTGCCTGTTAAAATATTCTGCTTTGGTCTCTGCATTTGTAAGCACAAATATCTGCACTTTCAATGAAAATCGAAAGAAAAGCACTCTATCGAATGTAACCTAAGAACATGCTTGCTGTAAAAGTGTGGATTACGCATACAGGTATGTGCATTGAGCTCCATAATAATATAATAACATGAACGTGCGGTTTTTTAACTTTCAGTTTGTAGATTAGTGGTATTGTGTTCATCGCATGTCGTGATGGTCGGAATCGGAATAATCACATATTGCCGGTTGGACGAGCAACCAAACAAGAGTCAAGCACTCACAATCTAGTATGTAATGCCAAGTATTATATAACAGGTAATCGAAGTTTCAATACCCCGGGGGTTCTTACAGTCCAAGTTCTTGAGTATATTAGAACATGAAAGACACATTACCCGTGTAACGGTATCTGAGGCGAAGTGTGAACGCCATGAAAATACAATTCGATGTCTTCATCTTGAGAACAATGCCGATACTGACACCATTTTTCTGTCCATTGACCTGTAGACAGCGTGGGGTATTGTCTAGAACACCGTCTAACATCACCATTCACACCACCAGGTGCTGATGAGAGGCAGATGCCTCACAAGAGAGTTTCAAAACACTTTTTACTCTAACCGTGTTTGCTCAGCCTCGGCTTGAGATTTAATCAGCACTGAAACGCCAAGAGTTGAATCCTACAAATTGATTTCAGTTTGGCTTCCGACTCTTGGTGCCTCCGATTAGAGGTCCATTACGTCAAGGGCTCACTCCTAGGTCGCTCAGAGTTGGAAGATGGAATTGTGTCAACATCCTTATTTCGTTTTAGATTTTTTGCCAATAAAGCCAATTTAGAAATCTAAATGACCTTCTTGGACATGAAAGCCCACATCGTGGGATCCACGTGCTTGGCCCGAATGCAGGCAGTGATGACCAGATCACTCAATGGCCATTACAAACAAAACGCTCCTTTAGACCCTCGGGATGAGCTTGGGAAACCAACTCCAATATTTGTGTAGAAATGCCTTCTACTAGACGAAAAGGCCACGATTATAAATATCAACACCTGGCAAATTGGCCCAATGGCTTCCGTTGGTTGTCTTTCTGCTTTCTTTGATAAGAAAGAACATTGCTCTTGTAACAGAGTAGTATCAGACGAGGGTTTCGTCCAGGAGGGATAGTTAGAATGTAATATTATATTATAATACGTCCACATGATGTTACATTTCGGGTCTTCTGCGTGCGAAGGAAGGCAGTACTATGGATATTTAGCTCATTATCAATCCGTACGTGACATTTCTTTGAAAGGCCTGATAGTAATGATAAGAAAGAAACGCTCATTAGACAAGCTCGCCAGGCATCAACATTTTATTACATTAATTCACAAATCTGTATATCTTGAAAAAAGCCCCGAGAATCGGATGGTTACAATGGTTGCAGGTTCATTGTCTTATTGGGATGAATGGTCGTCCCGGAGGAATTCGTTACATTTGGGTGGGTATTATTGGTGTACTGCACCCACAACCACTCGTGGTAGCCGTAAAGCGATCTACAGTAGCTATCGTAGAGTCGAAAACATACGGGATGGACAGGCTCTTTGACATTGATGTATGGCATCTGCTTGATGTTGATGAAGTCAACCCCGGAACCGTTGGTTTATTTTTGACCCCTGTCATATAGCGGGGATGTTGTTGAGGGCTGCGTTACAAATCGCTGAAAAGAGCACCACAATAATATACAAGTTAACCTAACGACCGGGTGACCTCTACCACGGTGTAGGTGTGGCAGAAAATTGTGTTTCTGGGTTCGAATCCTCATCATGTTTCCAGGTTAATCAGAACAGGGCTCGTAGGTTTCATGTAAAAATACGTCTAATGATTGCATTATTTCACCCAACATGAAGCTAGCAATTTATGATAAAAAATCAAATTGTTATTCATTCACTATTACGATCTGGTATTTAGTCTGTCCTCGTATAGATATTAAAGGCAAATGAAAGACACGGCCCGCTCAGCGAGGTGAGTGACACACGACAATTGCGAGCATGTTGTCAAGTATAGAGTTCCGAACACTTTGCAGCTGAAAGGGACGCAGTTCAAATCACAAAATATTCCACAAAACAGAATGCAAAACGGGTTTTTGTTTCAGTCACATACCCCAGTCGTAGCTAATTCCTGAAGATTGTACAAACAGAATAACGAAAACCTGATTTAGGCCTTCATACTCATGGAAACAAATAAGGGAACATATGGAAGTTCACCGACAGTGCAATAGATACCTTGCGAAGAAACCTGGAAAGAATAAAGGAAATCTTATGTTCCCTTGTTTGCTTCCAAGAGTGTATATCTCAAAAACAGAATAGAATAACGTTCACCGACTGATGTTCCAGGCATCCCAGGATGATGAAGATCTCCTGTATCTCCACCAGCTGACGACGTGTCACTCCCACCACCTGGAGAAGTGGATGGGTGGATTCTACGCATACAAGGGCTTGCTTCTCATTTTCGGGGTGTATATGGCTTGGGAGACCCGGAATGTCAAGATACCCGCCCTCAACGACTCGCAGTACATCGGCATGAACGTGTACAACGTCGTCATGATGAGCATCAGCGTCGTTGTGCTATCCAACATCCTCTACAACCAGCCCACACTCGCCTATGCCATGGAGTCGTCGCTCATGTTTCTCTCCACGACAGTAACGTTGTGCTTGCTCTTTGTACCCAAGGTGAGGCCCCGGACCCTTGGGGGTAGTCTGCCAGAAAATGATTTTATAATAACATGCAAATTTTCAAAAGTGTATATAACGTAAATGAGTCTCATGTGAAGTCTGAAAATACAAAACGGACAGTGACAGTAGCAATGAGTGTTTAGTATTGGGGAAGCCAGTTTGAGCGACTGAGGGCCCCCTCTGCTATGGCCATTTCGGAGTTTTGTTTCAAACGCTCTTCAAAATAAAATTTCTTAAATGCATCTTTATATTTGTTTAGTTTCCCTCATTATCGTAACTGGGTCGCATTCCAATACAATCCATCAATTACCATGGTTGTGTTGCGGATATACAAAGGACGGAAATTTATTTTCCTGAAATTCCAAAGTTCAATTGCATCAAAACGGCTGTTCCAAATAAGGGATATGTCATTGCATGGGATATTTATCCAGTAATATGAAGGAATAGGGTAGTTTTTAACATTTGAATTGGCGTATTTACGATCTACATGCACCAAATATATCGGCTGAAGAATATGCAAGTGCTTTTATGATCCCTTGAAAGATCATCATTGTTTTCGGAGCTTGTTTGATACACAGTATTTTCTTGACAGCATAATCTGACCATCTCAAAATACGGTGAGTGTCAGTGAGCTGACCACCGCATTTCATCAGCAAATGATATAGATGTGTGTTTTCCTGTGTTATCAGATCTATGTGATCGTGTCGTCAAAAGGCAATCCGGTGATCGCGTCCTCCGGGATCCTCGTGGAGGCCAACACAAGGCGGTTCGTGTTTGACGACCGGAAGGAGATTTACTACCGGGCGGAAGTACAGAATCGGGTGTACAAACGGGAGATGATAGAGGTAAACACTTGGTCCGACCTGTCTGTGTTGTAGTCTCGTCTGATGAATATTTACCGACAACACACTAACCCAATTCCATGTGCGCTTGGTTTTATTGGGCGATGGGTAATCCATATGAGACTTAGATTTTGAGAAAGACGATTGTGTCAGGGGAATTCTGAGTCAGCTGGAGTGTACTTTTGGTAGTTGGAGTGTACTTTTGGTAGTTGGAGTGTACTTTTGGTAGTGTATCAGTAACCATTGATAAAGCATTGGTAGAAAATACTTCAGTTGGCTCTAGCTCCCAAATTATTCCCTCGAAAGACAGCACTAAAAATACCGTAATCATTCAGTGACCCCCAGTTATATCACTGAATACCTCTCAAAAAACAATCACGCTCAAGGAAAAAGACTATGAAAATAATTACATGACATCCAAAAAGTTGAAACAACCTCAACCTTCCTCTATAGATCTTGCTCTATTCATCGGTGGACATTAAGACCTATAATTTCATTCTTACTGTAAGTATAATTTTATGCATTTTTCTGCAGTATCCCAGCAATGTCGCAACGGGGGACACCAGAAATAGGCTGCACAATTTTACCCGTATGGGGAATTGAACCGGGTCTTCGGAGTGACAAGCGACCTCTTTAACCACTAGGCTACCCCACCGCTCCTCTATCACTATGCGATCGCTTGATTCTAAGATTTCCTGTGTTCAGTCGTCCCGTTTAAATGCTAATCAGACAGCGCGTATTAGAAACTATCTTGGGCGATGATCGTTGTCCAGTAATGGAAGATGATATGTACGTGACTCACCGTGAACCCCTCAACCAAAACCATCCCGTTATGTGTATCCTGCCCGGGGCATTGCAGTCTTACATAGCTCTGGTATTTGACAGTAGGTCAGTGAATCTATATTTGACAGCCTTTTATCTTCTCAGGTTACCCTAAGAGCGAAATCAGAAATATAATTCACATACTCGGCATTAGCCTTCAATGGTTTCGTCTTATTTTCCTTCCAGCTTCCACCCAATGGCTGTCCACAGCAGGGTAATTAATCTGTCACGTCAACAACTTGTAATTTGATTTGCGTTTATCTAATGCTTCTTTCGAATGTCGTAGGAATGGTGCGGTGATAATGAATTTTTCAAGTTGAGTAATATGTCGGCTATTTTCAAGTGATCAGTTTCAGAATGGTTCAAGATGTTTCAAGATACTGTAAGCATTCAGACGTTAACGAAAGATTTTAAAGCTCGTGCGCTGAAGTAAGTATTGCGCTATTGTGGGTCCTCATTAAATAGAGTTCTGGTGTCACACGCAGTGATGTTGCTGGAATATTGCTAAAGTGGCGTAAAACTATACGCACTCACACGTTAAATGGAATTCTTGCAGAATAGGTATCAAGTTTACCATAGTTCGAAACAAGCAAACTGTTGATATTATATCAAGGAGACGAATACCTCGGTACCCTAACTGATATGTCAAGGAGACGAATACCTCGGTACCCTAACTGATATGTCAAGGAGACGAATAACTCGGTACCCCAACGGATATGTCAAGGAGAGGAATAACTCGGTACCCTAACTGATATGTCAAGGAGAGGAAAAACTCGGTACCCCAACTGATATGTCAAGGATATGATGTTTGACCTTTTGAAAGGCTCTTCTTTTCGTTGCAAATTTAGTTACTAAAGATTCCAATGGTTTCTCGGGTCCACTTCCGTAATCCTTTTGGTAAAATGGCGAAAAATATTCGTCAAACTTAGCAACATCTGTAAAATAACAGTAATAAAAGAACTAGAGGAAAGAGTAAGATCGCTTTGGCCAATTCCATTATTGGGAAATCGTACGAATCACTTGACCACAACGCACTCCCAGAGTCAACAAAATAGGGCGATATTCAACTAGATTTCGGTGTGTACATATCATATGTCGTCATAATAGTTGGACAATTGGGCAATGGAACTTTTGCTTATTGTACTGTAAACACCATCCCCATCTGAGGACTCGAACCTGCTACGGAGTTACAAGGGAACACTTTGACCATCAGACAAACCAAATAAGTTCCAAAGAAATTAGGAGAACATATTCATTCACTAACTGTTTATGAACACAAGGTACCGTGGTCTTAATCCTTTAATGTCAGATCGTTATTATTTTCTACGTATGACATCTGATTAAACTCCCAGACAGAGTTGATGGATGGTCAGTGCGCTGTCCGCCCACCATGCTCCATTGTCTGACCAGAGACCTGGATGACCTTGACTAAGCTTAATGGGATGACCTCGTACTTATTTTTGCACACATTGGAATAAGACATTTCCATTAACTTTGCGACGTTTAGTTATCTATTACATATGGCCTTTATATATTGGTTCAACCAATACGGCATAGACAAATATCGATATGTTAGTTTGTTGGTTTCCTCCTGTCCGTTTTGCACGACAGTGGCTCGTGTTGTACGTCAGTAATGGAACACTACAGAAAGGGTATTTAAATCTACTTCAGTTCGGTATATATATAGTATATATACTAGAGGTACTGCAGTTCGGGGTATGTATATATATATATATATATGTGTGTGTGTGTGTGTGTGTGTGTGTGTGTGTGTGTGTGTGTGTGCGTGTGTGTGTGACATAAAGGTTTTGTTGACCAAAGTTAACTTAAATAATGAAAAACACCTCATAGCCAGATAATACCCAGTCCCTATGTAATCGGTTGATTCCCTTTGGGGAATGAAAACGACCCCGAAACGTATTGAGGAAATGGTGCCATCGGTATTGTCTGTGTTCTCATTTCCTAGCGGCCCTTATTACACACTGATAGACGAAAGAAAGCAGAACAAGTTTATTTTTTATGTAATTGAAAATCGAAAGAACATTTGTTGAATTTGATGATGTTGTTTTAGCCATCACTCACTACTGCAAAAGTTTGAAAAATGTAATCTGTGGCTTGGAATATTTTGTGCAAAAATAAATTGGTTCAGTGAAGTAAGATATGATTTGCAGCCAAACGACCCCTACCATATTTGAAAATCGTAAAGAAGGAAATTAATAGATTTTCGAAAATGAAATGTCTGAAATCCTCATCGTTAGTTTTCAAATATGTTTTAATAAGTTTTAAACCAAGCTATATGTAAACAATACTCAGTGTTGAATAAGTCCAAGCATAATTCAATTTATGGCGTAATATTTATAATTTAATGTGGTTTCCGGCTTTCTTTTCATTAATACTCTCAACACCTTAACAGACTGGGAAACGTTAGTTTTCACATCCTAAACACAAGACACTTCAGCTGAACTTTAAACCAAGCTCATTTCTATATTGCCGCTCATTCAACAGATCGACCACCCCTGAAGCTAGTTATGAAAATCACCGAAAACATCTTGGATGGCCAAGCTAGCCAAATTGACAAAGTGAACTTCTTTCTAAAAGAGTGTTTTACGTTTTCTTCAACCTCCACTTGGGATTTGCTGATGAAACGAAATCAAGGCGTCAAAATCAGCTTATTCTGTCGGCACTGTGGTCTCCTCCCGATAACAGATGTGTGGGTAAACGAGTCATTTTTAGGTATTTATTTTCTCGTAAGCAGTTTGCATGTAATAAAATAACTAAAACTACTAAAATTAATGAATATCTTCATGGGCAGTGTCACCGGCATTCAGATTCTCATATAATGCGACATAAATTCATTTTAAGGCCTTTGGAGAGTGATATGACTGAGGATTCCTTATAAGAATTCAAACTGAACTGAACTGTTCGTTAAGCATGACAAAGTGGACATGTGGTGGACAATAGATCTCTATTTACCTTCACCAGGCAACAAGTTGGCGGATTCCTGTGTTATTTAACGCCGTACTCAGCAATATTCTATCTGTAGCAGCCTGTATATAATAGGCCACACAATTCAGTGATCAAAGACATGAGGATCGACACTTTGGCATACGTATCGATTTTGGGATATATTGAGATGTGTTAACCAAGCTAACAGAATCTGACCACCCGATTCTCTTACAACAAGCATGTGTTGCTAATTCTAACCGGGATCTCCACGGGTATCCTGGGAGGTGAGACTATCAATACAAGGCCTTTGGTGGAATGACACAGTCAATAATCTGACAGTATGAGTACCCCGAAAGCATACTATGCAATAAGACTGTTGTGATTATTGATAGTAGTCGCGATCACAGTCGCAGTCGCAGTCCAAGTCGTACCCGTCGCGTAGTCGTAGTTGCAGACGTTGTCGTAGTAAAAAGACGGCACAAAAATTCGGATCTCTACACATTTTTCAGAAAGGGATACCGCTCTTTAGTGAAAACAAAAATTCCTAAACTCTCAGCTTGACGGGAATCTGCTTTATCGCGTATATCATGCTATTAGTATGAGCGAAAAAAGAGAGTACATATTTTCTGCAAAGCCTTACCGGCAGCAAGATTGCAAGGTACGTTTTAATATTCGGATTTCTTTTTTTTTTAAAAAAAAAAACAAACCCAAAACAAACAAACAAACAAAACTCGCAGGTCATAGGACTGTCTGACTGAATTGAACTCTTGCGATATTCAGCGCCACCATAATTTTCTCAGTCTTGAGGCGGGAATTACTCATCTATAATTCCCGGAAAATCCGGGGTTATCGTTTGAGTCGAGCCGACCCCGTCTGCTCCACTCTCATCACATGCCCTGGAGACATTGGAGCTGTTGAGAGCTTGCTCCTGGTATTTCTGGAAAGGAACAACCCGGTTATAAATAATCCGAATATCAAAGTTGGTCAGCGCAATGACACTGGAATCCGACCGAGAGAGTTGAAAGCGGTCAGTGCTGAAGATTCAGGAGACCGATCTTGTTGTGCTTAAAGTTAACTTGTTACCGGGAATAAATGGCCACATATGAGGAAGGATTGTAACTTGAGTCTCGTTATTGTTTTCATTGATACTCTTCCCATTCCACTGGCAGTGTCAGAACAGAGTAAGAGAGCTTCAGTTGAACATGTATGAGGGAATCAGATTGCCCTGGTATTGTTGGACAGGATGAATTCTGATCAATTCTGCTGAACGTTAGTCATTTTCGCAGAATAAATGTGTCGTATTTAGCCATTTCTAGTTTTTAAATGCACAAGAAGTGAAAATATCATGTTTCTCTATTAGCATTGCCGATGTCCATATTGGAGGCATAATACCCTCCAAGCATTATTGATAACGGTCTATTCTATATGATAACTTGAGGATATCTGGAATTGATTGCTTTGCGATGAGTGCCACCGGTTGGAACACGATTCACTTATCTGTTAGAAAACGCTTGCATCATTACTCTTCAAAAGTGAGTACTAACACACGTGCTTCTGATACCATCGAAATTGTACAATATACACAATCTGGTTTTATCCGATTGTACCTGGAATTACGGAATGGTTTAGTCGCCCTTGGCTGGTAAAATGTGTATGAATACGTCGAGACGATGCAATTTCGTTGTCCTGGCAGAACCAGGTTAATGTGCAATTCATAATAAAAACACCACAATACGCTTGTCTCGAACTATCGCTCAATCGAAGTGCATTTTGTGATCGCGCTGTTATAGTTTGTTCATCTGACAAAGACGTCTTTTTCACAAAGACAGTCACTCGCCGTCGATGTGCCCCAGTGGTGCACAAGATATGAAACCTGTATCATTGAAAACTGGAACTTGAGGGAACCACTCACTCACTTAACTGTTGGTGTCGCGATTTTGTTGGAATATTGCTAAATGTGAGTGAGTTCTGGCAATGCGCCGTATAAACAATACCACGGCTGGCGACGCCACAAATGGTCTTCATGCACTGTAAAGTCCTTAGCGTACCGATCGGATACTTTAACCATTATGCTATTCCATTAGGCACGAGACAGTGGCGTCTTCAAAATGATGTCATGATGTCCCGTGAATTTCTGAAGCGTGGTTTCTGTGGCCTAGTTCAAACTGTTGGTGTTTCAGCTGGAGCAGGAACTAATGCGACTGGAGCGCTTGTTGGAGATGCCGATGGAGCCCTACCCACGTCTCACAGAAGAGCTGCTGTATCTGTTGCCCGAGACAGCCGTGGACGGTACCCCCGATACACGTCGACGGAGGGCGGATTTACTCAGGTGAGATAACACAGTGATGTCACTGAGAATGACAAGGACACCGCAACAGAGTTTTGTAGCCTTTTGATAACAGCTTTATCCTCATCTAAAAAGGGTAGCATAACCATTTTAGGGACAACGCTTGAATTAGCGTTGCGATATTTCTAAAACTTTCATCATCTTTCGCAAAATTACATTTTGTTATGTAGAGTCAAGTTAGGCCGGTTTTGACGAATTCTGTCGAACCTGAATACCTGTAATGTAAAACTGCATAATACAAATGATGAAACATATCATTCTGAGAGGAAGGGTGTTAGTTTATACGGATGTAATGTTATGATACGTTTCTCTAACTGATCCGACACTAAGAAACGTGCAGATGTTTTACACCAACCTCTGTGCAGCTTTATGATAAAATACTTACTGGCAGAAGTAACGATCAAGGCTATGGAAGTTCGAATACGGTAATTCATTGTTGAAGATATTACTGAACTTAGCGGTATGCATTCTACTATATCTCTACCCGTTCCCTTAATTGTTCGAATGAGTATATGCGTTGTCTGTATTTATGCTTCCAGTGGCTGTTCAATATCAGATGGGGGATCTGTGTCGTGTGAAATTGAAGAGAATCCAGAGGTTACTGCTGCCGTTAAACAGGAGGAAATGTTGCAGCCAGTGGAAAAACGTAACAGTTTCGACAGAGGTGAATCAGCGCTCAAGAAAATATGCAGGATAAGTCGAAGTCTCAGTATTGGTCCTGCTAATTGTCTTAAACCTAGGCTCAACCTCCCGAAGCCTTTGTCTCCTTGCTCGAAGAGATCCAATATTCTTCAAGGAGTTTCAAATGCATCGCCTGAAAGTCCTTGTTTGCAGTCATATCCGAAAAGACGAAGCGACAGTGCAATAGAACTACGAACAGAAAAACCTGCAGCTGCTTTGTCATTCAGAGATATTCAGTGTGTACAATCCTTCAAAAATAATTTACAGCTGAAAACTTCAGAAAATACGCTTGTGCCAAAATCTCCCAGAAATATGCGTCGCTTGAAGAACAATACAAGAACCAAGCCATCGATTATAGAGGAGAATGAGGACTATTTAGAGGAGTGTCCGTTTTCTACAGGTGCTACTTTATTTATACCGAGTAAATCTAATAATCAAAACAACTCAGCAAATATCAATCGTTCGCATTTAAATAATCCTCTCATTGACATTGACAGCGATGATGTTTCATTGCAAAATCAAAATGGCGCCCGGTCACGTGATGTGGACTCGGCTTTTGTAAAAAACCGTTCCCTCTCGAAGCTGAAAAGTACAAAGACGATTATTGAGCACGAGAGGCGAGTGCGTATTCGCAGATTACAAACAGACTTAGTCAAAATTCAGAAGGAATTGCAGGACTTAGATGAACTTGAGTATGAAGTTTCCCAAGTGTGACTGTGTGTGTAATGTGCTTTATATGTGTGCCGTGCAACTTCTTAATTATATTTATAAGGACACTGATGCGTTGTGTTTTATATTATGCAGAAGGATATTTCATCAGAGTTGTCATTTTTACACATGTTGAAATCAGATTGTTTCTTTTTGTTTTGACGAACACCGATTAGGATACACTCAATCATACATGTAAAATCGGTTTGGAAAACGGATCACTAATAAATTCATACATCTGACATCAACAAGACTATCGGATCATTTGGTCATAATCTAACGTCGATTAGCCAAGGAATCGATCATACATCTAACATCTATTGGGCAAACGGATAATTTATTTATATGTCTAACATCGATTCATCCACGATATCTCCAGGGCATACGTTCCGATGAATCTCAACTATACACTGGATGCATCTGCGGAGCGGCCCGATGAATTTATGACCTCCCTTAGTTGGCGTTTTAGCCAGTCAGGTGTCTATGCTGGGAAGTTGAGCTTTGCAATTACCTAATCGGTTAAACTTGACTACACAAGCCATGCTGAAGTTCTCTGAAAGAGGTAGAAGGCGTTCTTGCATATGTGATTGTAAAGTTTCGGACTTTTGTCTGTATCGTTTCCCCAAAATCTGAGTCGCACTGCCAACAAACCTTCGCAGCTGCGACCGTTATCTTTGTGGACACTGACAGGCTTGGCGGCTTAGCTAATTGGTTACAGTCAGCAAATGGAGGTAATAAAACTATTGGGCCGACACGTAGATGCATCCGGGGTATAGTGGAGATTTATAGAAACGTACACCCTGGAGATACCTAGGATGATATCAATTAGTCAATAATTGAGCATCGACAGGCAGACGAATCACTCACTAATACGTCATCATGTATCAATCGGATCACTCAATCATTATGTAATATCGATTAGCTAAACGGATTACTCAGTCATTATGAAATATCGATTAGGCACACGGATCACTCAATCATTATGTGATATCGATTAGCCAAACGGATCACTGAGTCATTATGAAATATCGATTAGCCAAACGGATCACTGAGTCATTATGAAATATCGATTAGGCAAACCGATCACTGAGTCATTATGTATCATTTGATATCGATTTTGGAAACGGATCACTCATTCAAAAATCTTGGATAGGCGAACAGATCACTGAATCATATTCTAACATCAGTTGACTTAAGGATCACTCATTCAAAATCAAACACCCATTTGACTATCTAATCTATTCCATCTAGCATCCGTGCAGTAAAGTAGCGGCCAAACGAAGCGCCACCAAAGAAAAACGACAGTAAATTGTCAAAATAATTGTCAATCTGTTTGAAAATAGCTAAAACACTAATCTCGAACACAACATGTCTATTCCCAGTGAAGATATGCTCTTGCATTTCGTATTTTGTGAAGAAAACACGAATTTACACGAATAAAACGGAAACTATGCACAAAGTTACCCCTCAGCGAATTAGGGTATAAAAGGTAACCAAGTTTATTCTAATACATCATTTTAATCGATTGACAACGAGGAACATGCCTCGGGTAACACCAGAGTAGAGGGAGAGAGCAGTCGGTATGTAACTGTGATAGTATGCTAGAGTGATAGACTGAATGTCTTTACCCATCATGAAAACCGGCATTTACGGGTGTTGTGCTTGAGGAACCGATACGTCACCGTCACGTCATCAAGCGCCAACAGTATTAGACACCCAGTCAGCAGACAGAGTGTGACCTGACGACTCCGCATTCATGGTCTCTGTGTCGCTCGACCTTTCTAGGGCATGACGTTGACGTGCCAACACGTGAAAGACTGAGATAAACCAGGACTGTCCCACACTGGCAGCAGCGAAACTGGCGACGAGTGAACTTCGGTGAAGAGAGCAAGCTCCAGCTCTTCAAGATCTGTCCCCAGTCAAGCACCTTTGGGAATAACTGGGCCGTCGTATTCAGAAACGACAAAATAGCCTCTGACGAGGAACGCTTTGGCAGCTGCCCTGCTAAAGGAGTGGCATCGGATCCCCTATCAAGACGTCAGAAGACTCAGCTACTCAGCTCGACGCAGGGTTCGGGCCTGCATCGGTGCTAGAGTCGGCCACACCAGGCATTGAACAATATGTGCTGCCTAGAAAGTTGCAAATGCACCCAGTCGATTCTGCATTGAGATCGAATACTGGATAATGCACCCCAGTGTCATTCGTGTGATCTAAGATCACTACAGGATGTTCAGCTTGATCTGAGCTACTCTACATATGCATGACCCTGGAGGTCAAGTGGCACAAACGGCTGGTCGAGTTAACTTCATTAAATTGGGGAGCAGAGAATGTTGTTATTGTTGCGTTCGTACGAAACATGCATTCATGGATTCATTACAGAACGAGCCCCAGAAACCAACTCTTCTGAAAAAACAATCATTTCATGTTTTAATTCAGTTGTTTTTACAGTCATAAGTTATCTAGTTTGGTTTACTAACTTTACAACATAAATACAGTTACTTTCATAATCCGATTCAGTGTTGCTATTTTCTTCCAAGAAGCCCGAATAGGAAACAGTAAACCTTCTGTAGCTAATTGTTTTAAAAAGTTAGGACATTACTGACGATTTCTTGACACTGAGATTTCAAATGACGACCATGTCTCGGCTGTTCGAACATGTTGACAATCAGTTGACAAAGGCACACCCCTTCACAATAATAGACCCAACCAGTTGTGACATGACCGCGCAATGCATTAGTATCAACTTGATCAGGTCAAACTGAACAAACTGTAGCAGCGTCGTTTTTCTTCTTGTTCTCCGTTAAATAATATTGCTGAATTATTGATTTATGCAATGAAACATTTAATGTTACCATATTTAGCTTTAATTTTGTTTTAGACCTGAAAAATATTTGGTGGCATTTCTTTTGGACTCTTTTTGGAGTTTATGTACTACTGGAACTGAAACCTTTGCCTGGATGTATGCCACCCAATGTCAGCTGTACAATACCGAAATCAACATTGTAAACTGAACACATTAACACAGTAGCTCATCTTAGTACAATCAATGAACATACCGCCTTGAACAGTTGGTTCTCTTTCCGGACGCTTTCTCATGATCTTGTTCTCATGATCCACGTCACCAATCACCACTCTCTTAGCGTGTAACGGAGTATGTTAGATGTCCTTCAATATAGTTTCAATTGATAGATACCTCGTTAGTAGATTTAACCACATTTGGACACTCGGTTTAACACGTAACACTCATTGCAACGTGTGACTGGTGAGTATGGAGTTTAGGACTATTTAAGTAGTATGACAGCGGGGGGCACTAGAAATGGGCTCCATGCATTATGCCATATGGGGGTATCGAACCAGGGTCTTCGGCGTGACGAGCGAACGTGGCTATCCCACTGCCCCATTACAATATATAGACAACTGTTCCAGGTGTTAGGGAATAGCCAGCGTTTAAAGATTATTGTATCCGCGGGGGATGTGGGGTGGGGTAGGGGGTGGTGGCTAGATTAATATCGCATGGTCTACCCCTGATATAACAAACCCTGACGTCTTTTCAGTTTGGCATTCCCGAAGATCTGTATGAGTGAGTGAGTGAGTGAGTTTAGTTTTACGTCGGTCTTAGAAATATCTCAGCAGTATGACGGTGGGTACGCCAGGAATGGGCTTCACACATGTGGGGATTCGAACCCGGGTTTTTAGCGTGACGAGCGAACGCTTTAACCACTAAGCTGCCGCACCGCTTCTCTTTAAGAACATGAAGAAGCAAATTAGATCGTTATAACCAACCGTTCTCTCAAACTGATTTAGGACATCCTTGCATGAGTAATTGGATAAGATCCCCATTGTAGCACCTTCGTCAAGATCACAACGCACCTCCTAATGCGAGTAGTCCTGGCACTAGGGGCTAAACCATTAATAAACACTATTTCCTTCGACTTTGGGTAAACTGGCGTTCCCGAACTTCAACTGGTTTATCATTACTAAGACTGATAAATAGATGCTTTGTCCCGGTGACGGGGATGTCCTTCCATTGCTAGAATAATTTACATTTAAGTAATGAAGCGGTCAAGAAATCAAAATCAGCTTAGTTACAGTTCTGGGGAACTGGTCAGTTTCCCCACTGTCATACCGAGGGTCATGCCAGGAACACGTCGCTCTCCCAACACTGACCAACCCAAACCAACTCATTGATTGAATTAATTGCAAGAATGATCCTGAAAAGTATCATTTGTCAGCTGCGGCGGCATTATTGACAACCCAGATTTGTATCCCCATGGGCGTGAAGATGCGATTATCTCCCTTTGTTGTGGAACTCTCTTCTGAAGAGGCGAAAATACTGATTCTGTAATTACTGTCCACAATTAATAGAAGAGGACGCGGCAGAGGTGAGACCATCCTGAATGTCGTTGTAACAAAAGAGAAAACGGCTTCATAACAGGTTTGCATAACTAACACTTGGCCTAATTATTTGACACTAGGTCAACAGATACGTGTTTATTAGTCACATGGCTGACATGTTTGACCTACTTTGAAACCAGTGACTGGGTACGGAGTTGGTTCAGCATACGACGAAGCAGAACATGAAGTTGTAAACAACTGAATCATACATCCAGTTGAAGATGTAGGTTCGATTTTACTGTAGAACCTGTTAGATTTAAGAATGTACAAAGTTTATAAAAAATGAATCGGCATTAAGTGTACAAGCAACTATGTCGTTTCAGATTAAAAAGGGAAGGCAACAATGTGTTTGTGGCACGAAAAAGATATTCATCTGTCTAAAACATAACGACTTTTAAAGATTTACACTTTACTTTTGTCTGTAGAATTAAAATATTCCGAATGGACAGAGGGGTAATCTAACGGTTAAAGTGTCCGCTCGTCACGCTGAAGAACTGTGTTCGATTCCTCAAATGGGTGCAATGTGTGAAGCATACTTCTGGCGTACTCCGCCGTAATATTTCTGGAATAATGCTTAAAGCCTCACTCACTCATTCACTCACTCACTCACTCACTCATTCACTCACTCACTCGCTCACTCAAAGAGCCCGAATCCCAACGCCTCTGATGAAAATATCAAAGCAGTCATGAGACCGCATTTTGCAATATAACTGTCAGTGATATTACAATGGAGGTTAATGCAAGCAAAATATTCAGATACGTACGTGTGTATAACTGAATATGGTTCATTCTACTAGTGCGGTTATAAAACAACAATATGAAATGTACTTAACAGGTTGATCAGATTACTTGGCTTTGTCCATAACATCTGAAGTGTTTTCTCACATATATCATACGACAGCTAGACAGGAACACGAGGCGTGATGACTCTCGCTTTTGTTACTATCGTATATCTTTCCCAGAAAATTTAATCAAGATGATTGCTATCTTGACAAGTCGTATTTAAGGATGGAGCAAATTTATTTATACGAATCAGTTTATGCTTCTGTGCGTTCATTACATGAAACTTGATGCATCTTTACGCTGTCGGTGATCCTCGATGATGTACACAAACGCACACACTGTATTCTAGGTATGGTTATCTGTTTCAGAACGTTTAAATACGTGGGAGACGGTTCAGTCTAGAACTCCTGCAAACAAACAATCAATCAGCTCTCATCGGGTTTTGTTTTACTTTGTTTCCCAAACAGAACGGAACTAATTGTTCTTAAAAACTTCAAAATCGCGTCGCTTTTCTTGATTGGAGGGTATTTTTTGCTGGTTGAAAGCAAACGTCGAGTTCAAGTGATTTCGAGTTCAACTAACTGTTCTTTTAAAACTTTGCCCACGCTAAACACAATTATGCAAAGTATCATTTTTGAGTGGGTGAGTTTTGTTTTACGCCACACTCAGCAAAATTCCAGCTATATGGCGGAAAAGTATAACTACTGTAACAAAAAATAAACAACAAAAAAAACCCAAGAAATATAAAGGAAGTCTACCTAAAATAGGTATTAGGCGTTTAAGGTGCTGATTATGGGTTCTTCCTGACTGAGGGACAGGCCATCTTTATGCATGACAGTACACCACTCTTAGGAAGAAGATGTAAAATGTTGTTTTACAGCGCAGTCAGCAATATAAAACTGTAAATGATCGAGTCAAAACTAGCTAGACCTACGGTTGATGTAATGAGCAAAGACACCCGTTCAGCCAGTAACAGGGCATTAGCTGCCAAACACCCTCTCGATTAGGATCATGCACACTGGTCCCAAAACTGAACTCACGAAGATGCTCTAGAGGCTCTAGATGCTAAGGTAGTTCCGAAGAGTTGCGTCATTTTGGATCTAGAGTCGATCATCTTAACGAGGTCCCAAGGGGTACATCACATGACCGCACAGATGATACAGCTGAGGCCCATGGTACAATGTACATAAAGACTTGTTTGGTAAGCCAGAATTGTCCTTATCTTTCTACGGTATAAAATCAGACGCAGACCGTTCGTTCAGATGTAATCCCAGTGGATTATGTACAAGGAAAGTACATTTCACCTTCAAGCAAGGAGCTTGAATTTCTAAACGTTCCAGAGAAAGTTTGTGCAAATATTCAGTTGTACAAACTGATGTTGTATACGGACAATTGTCAAAACATCATTGATATTTACAGGTAAGATGATGACACTTATTATCACGGAGTGAGGTAATGCTGAATCGTTTTGTAGCTCTACATATCGCCATGCTGCAGACCCACGGTAGTAAACTGTGACAACACAACCTTATGCATAATACAATCACTACAATTGTTTATCATCATTTTATCTACAACCATGTTCTCACAGTATGTATAATTCAGTTTTGACAGTCTTTTCTGACCTACACGCCGCTGCCGTTCCAATGTTGATACCAACACCGGCTAAATGACAGCCCTCGTTGAGACAACAGTCCGTAGTATTTTCCAATTCAGACATCAGTCCTTGTAGAAAATTAGGCCCGAGACAGTTTATTAGTATCTCCCGGACACGAAGCTTGGCGTTAATGGTCGATTTTGTCACAATACGACATCCCCCAGTCCTGTATGGAGACATCATTAAGCAAGTCAGTGGCGTTGATTTTCCCGCAAAATTAACGTGAGTTGGCCACGAAATGTCGGCTGTACAACGGCGCGAGCGCTTCCTCAATGTCAATACTCCTAAGCTGGTACTTTAATTGAAAGAAAATTTGGAAGGATATCGGTGGATTTTGATCCATTGGTCCAAGGCTTACTGGGTGGAGAAGAGCTTAACTGGTGTTAGTAGCAATCTCTTTAATGATTGCAGGATATATTGTGATTCCTTAGAGCACAGAGCCCGAACAGAGGCTTGTTTTGCGCCTGCCTGGCTTCGGACCAAGGTTCGAGAAAGAAGTTTCAAAAACTTTCTTTTTTTGCTTCGAGAAGTAGGTTAATTGCTTGACTGTAGACAAAGCTGCTGTTTTTTGTTGAATCAATCGTATCTCAAAAGCCCACTTCTACAGACACGGTACATCACAATGCATGGGCTAAACATCAGGCATACACTCAGAGGACATCAGATAAAAAGGTTATACGTGTAATTGATGGTCTCGTTTAATCTCGTCAGATTCGTCAGATTCCCCGAGTACGCAGTTAATAAATCATCAGTACGACCCGCCCAACACATCTTTCCGTTCATATGATATGTAGTCTGTATGTCTAAAGTCGGACCATTTCAATATATGACATGATACCTTTGGCCCTATGACTGGCGAATCATTATTCAGATACCAGGGTTTAAGCACTTCTATTCCTGTACACGAGTTGTATATGAAAATATTGACAACAGCCAGTAAAACATATTTTGCAATTGTAGATAGTATAGATAGATTTGTGAAAACCTGGCGAGACTACTTATTTACGTGTTATGAAGTTACATATGCAAGTTCTAAATTATTTGTGGACTCATGAGATTTACACATGGTGATAACACGTCCTAGAATGGCCAATCGGTGACTTCTGTTTACCCCAAGGTGCTTAAAGAAGCGTGGTCCTGCGTTTCGTACAGGCTGTCTCAAGCGCAAGCAATCGTTGGGCCTCTTGTAATTTGTAATTTATAAAATAATGACACTTGCTTGGGTTTCATGATTTTTATCGTTGGTTCGATTCCTAGCGCGGTCTCAGCTATGGTGTGGTATCACCAAACCAATTCGGGTGGGGTCAAATGAAGCGATCCACTTACTACCTTCGTGACACTTTTTCTCCCCAACAAGTTAACCTCATTCACCTGAGCTATCTAATGTAGAACTGTCATGTGACCCACTGTAAACTCCTTTGTTCTTGGCACATGCATAAACAGGTATAACACATGTTAATGAAAAAAGGCTATCAAGGTAGCAAATACTCAGTGATTAAGTGATTGTTATAAAGATATGCAAATAATATTGTCACACTTTCTCCTGTCTCCCGTGAAGACTCGTTAGAATTTGTCTTCAGCAGCCCATACCTGTCGTAAGAGGAGACTAACGGGATCGGGTGGTCAGTCTCGCTGACTGGGTTGACGCATGTGACTGTATCCCAAATGCATAGATCGATCTGGTCCAGAGTCGATCATTTCCAGACCGCCGCCATGTACCTGGAATATTGTTGAGTGCGACATTAACCAACCAACCAACCAACCAACCAACCAACCAACCATCCAATCAATCAACAAACCAACCACGTCTCGGCGTCTGCCTTCCGAGACGGTCACTGTGGATAAATACGATGTTATATCACGGACATTCCGGAAACAAATGTGGATGAGTTTCTACCCTGCAGTCAATCTAAGCCGCCATCTTACCAGAGGCGCCGCTACAGAGGAAGACAGACGCTGGTCTCAAGCCAGAAAAAAATCGGCTCGTTCTCGCTATCACATGACAGGCGGAATTAAACATAGTGATTGAAAATGTCTATTTCCCCTCGTTGATGGGAATTACGGTGGTTCTGGAGGGGCATGTCTGACTCAAGACAGCCTTATGAATAACTAGTCTAATTGCCCACCAAATACAGGTAACGTATAAATAATGACGAGTGTTGACTGGGAGGTAGTATATCCTGCTGAAAATAGTATCGCCTTGGTCTGGTAATCGCGGGTTATCTCCCTTGGGTAATTTGTCTGCCATCTTGTTTCCCTGGGGCTGTATTCCCGTCTATGAATGTTTTCAGACGTTTATGGCCTTTCTCGTCCTTTATCGTGTGTTTCAGACACTACATGGAAACGATCCTCTGACCTCTTTACCATCGGGTCAATTTCTTGTCAAACTTTGATACTTGCCAATGGGTAAGCAAACCATCTGACCAAGCAACCAAAGGACACGTTCTGACGCACATCATTCGTTCCAGTTGATCATGTTACCACAAGATCCCATTATTTCGGCAACCCCTTGAACACGTTACCTCTACAATAAGCTGATTGGCGTGATCTTCACACTACTGGACTCTTTCGCCCAGGCAGCAACATAAGCCCCTATTACTTTGGAACAACTTCGATTCTTTAACACAAACACCCTAGAGAGCTGCAACCCGGAAACACTCCCACCAAATACTCAGAAATCGTGTTATTCTGACTACACTAAGACCGGGTTAGATCCGAGTTAGAATTGATCTTCAGTAACCCGTGCGTGTCGAAAGTGGCGACAAACGGAATCGGGTGGTCATACTCGCTGTGGATGACGGATGTCACCGTATCATAGTTACGTAGATCGATGTTCACGATGCCAGTCATGGGATTGTCTGGTCTAGTATCGATCATTTACATACGGCATATAGCTACGAAAGAAACAAAGAAAGGAACCAATTCATGACACTCTTTGACGACTAATGCGTGTAACCTCCTAACAATTTACTCAGATCGTTCCAAAACACAAGAGATAGGAAACTATTTCAGTCAAATCTGGCATTATCGATGGAAATTCGTGATGATAGATGTGCAACAAGTGGCAGTGGTTTCTGACCGAATTGGGATTCAGGGAATAGGAATCAATGGTGCAGTTTCCTCTATATAGAGATCTGCGTACGATTCTTTAAGCTTGCTAACTGTACTAAAAACTTTTTGTTTTCGAAAATAGCTGGAATCGTAAGTAACTATACTCAAGGTCACGTCTGTCCGTTGTCATGTAAACTTCCTGGGGTGAAAATATTGATTTAATTTGATCTCAAGCCAGTTAAAGGGGGTCGCTCACGGTATGCTCATATAAAAGTGCATACGGTGACTGATACATGAATCTCCATAGATGCATCTTCACCCGGAAGGTGTACCTAGAAATAGAAAACGTATTGATTTTATCAGGTCTCATTTAAGGATATTTTCGATATCCAGGTTAACACCTCAAGCAATACTCCATGGTTATATTGGTCAGCGGTTATATCGCATGCCACCTCTGTTTCATTCAAGTTATTTCGAACGTTTCGAGACTGACATAGTTGACCCGTGCTGGGGGCAAGCCACACCCAACTCTATTCATGAATGAGGTACACGTGTCATTGCCCCGAGCTTTGGTCCATGGTTATTTTTAAAAGTGATCACATCGCGGTTCTTCATTTCACAGTAAAGACTGCTCAAGCCTCAAGCTGCGGTCCAGGAATACATTCATTAACTCCCGTACACCATAGCAATGACTCGCAAATGACAAGATATTTCCGTGAAGACCTCTTTGGTCCAAAGGATTTGCGAAAAATATTATATTTGCAGAACAAATCACCCTGGTATTCATACGAATGTAATTTATAACAAGCCATTTCAGGTGCTGCCTGTTTTGAGAATTGCAACGACTCACAATAAGTAATCATACCCACCGATAAACCCATTCAGTATATCATTAGGAAACCTTTTTGAATATTTCAACATTTCCTGATGCTAATATAATTCAAAACCCAACAAACATATGTTTTCCGTTTTACTGGACTTTCCAGACATTCATGTGTGTTTGAACATCCTGCAAGTCGAAATTTTACATTTTATTGAAAGACAAAGTGCGTCTCAGTCACTTCAACGTCTGATGTATGGCATGACCTTTCCCCCGTAACTGAACTATGTCATTTCCATTGGGTCAAAAAGGGTCCTTATCAACACTGTGCCCCAGGCAAGAAGACGTGAGGTATTTCACGAAGAAGTTATTAACTACCCCGTCCTCACGTGTTAGATTTGTCTACTGTGTGATCATTCTGCAAAACATCAAAATGTGGTTTACCAGATTATTTCAGTAATGTCGGGACATGCATGTTCGTATGTGTGGATGTTTGGGCTAGTCCAGAATTACGCAGTGCGACATGGTCGGTGCTATGGTCTCATTGAACTTCAATGTCATGGGTGTTGTTGTTTTTCTTCTTCTAGGAACGTGTCACCTCTTTCGAAATATAACCAAGACCTTTTGTCTTTCTATCTGAAAATACAGCACTCGTTTGTCCACAAGGAACAGTCTGAGTGTGTCATCGCCATGTGTATTTCGTTGATGTATTGGTCATTTTGGCGCTGATATATGAGGCTGGCTGGTTGGTTGGATGTATAAGGCTGCACTCAGTAATATTACAGCTAAATGGTGACGCTCTGTGAAAACATGAATCTGGACAAGACAATCCAGAGATCAACAGCATGAGTATCTATCCACACAGTTGGGATCCGATGACATTAGTCAACCAGCTCCGCCAGCCTGACCACCCGATCCCGTTAGTTGATTCTGAGGACAAACATGGGCTGCTGAAAATCAATTCTAACCCGGATCTTCACGAGTCGGTTTTGATATGGAAGAAGTGGAGTAACTCAGTTGTTAATCGTTCGTTGTGTATTCCGTGTTCAGGGGTGAAAAATCCAGGAGTAAACTTAAATCAATCAGTAATCATGATTTTGAAGCCATGATTTCTTGTCACCAGGAATTGTAATGCATTGCCACTCGTTCTTACGTCTGATCCCCATCTGTAGTGAGTGACAGATGCAGACAGAGTAGGCCCAGAGGTCCAAAGGTTGGTAGAGAAGGTTGCCGGATGTTCAGACAGAGCACCATTCACAGTCGAGTATTCCCTTCGTATTTTAATCGAGTACTCGTGCTTCACTCTTCCACAGAACCAGATCACGTCCCAGATAAACCAGACTGGGAGATTGTCTTGATATGTTGAAGAAAAATATTTAATCTGCTGCGCCTTTTTTTCAACAAATGAGACGACTTCGTATCCAGTCTCCCTGTCGGGTCTCATTATCGGTGATGGATTAAGTCTCCTGATCACGTTTAATCAGCGGACGCCAAGGGTTCAATTCCTTTGCTCTTCGCCCACTTCCACCACCCGAGATTGAAACATGGCGTCAAACTTTGGAATCCTAAACAAATTACCTTTTCTAATGTACACGCCCGTGTTTATTTCGCATCTATCATCCCTTAGGGAGCTACAAACATCAAACAGAACATGTACGGAATATGCGACCGCCTTTATAGCTGTGTTTCTGCTAGAAGGGGATCGACAGGGAATCTTATGTAACATTATGACAAGATTTGATGATGGACACCGAGGCAAACACACTATTTGGCCAAATCTATTCAGTCAACGTTAAGGTTTAGTTACCTCGACAAGCAGCTCGTCTACATTCTTGTGGTTAATGATCACAGGGTGACATATGTATGATGGGACATCGAGCTGTATTACTTCATTACCACGGCACCATGGCATCGTCAACTGGCGACGGGGGCCCCATCAGATTGATGAAATGATGGATGAAACTCAGAAATGATGAATACGTTTTCCTGCAAAGTGACGATAAGAATAGAGGAAATCAATGACGCCATTAATCTTGTTGGCGTCATACTTACATCTGCCTGTGCAGATGAATGAGAATTATCAAATGTCTTTTGATGGTGAACAGATGTATGGGTTTTAGATGTAAACGAGTTTATATATATCTGACGAACAAATGTAAGTGCCTGATGTAAACCGGATTATTCATAATACATTTTCATGTAACCCGTGAAGGTACGGGTTAGAATATCGGCCTTCCGTAACCCATGCTTGTCGTAAGAGAAGACTAACGGGATCAGGTGGTCAGGCTAGATGGCTTCGTTGATAGATGTCATCGTATCCCATTTGTATAGATCGGGCCCATGCTGTTGATCACTGGATTGTCTGGTTCAAGCTGGATTATTTACAGACCGTCACCATATAGCTGGAATATTGTTGACTGACTGCGGCGTAAAACGTAACTCACTCACTCACATTTTCGTATTAATTAATGAGCACTGGATGTCATAATTGGGACACAACTGGGCTATTGAAACATACATTTCCAACCACTAATATCTTACAAAGTTTAGGTGGGGTGAAAAGGGTGTTAATGTCCCACGTACTGTCACTCCATGGGGAGGGCCCATGGACAGCCTCGTGGCTGAAACATGTTGTAACTTAACGCAAAACGCTTCGATTCGATTCCACATAAGGCTACCATGTTTGAATCCAGGTTTTTATGTCGCCCGCCATGCTCTAGTTGGACTATTGCTGAGAATTTTGCAAAATTTGATACCTCAGTCGTCTGGAGGTTTTTCTTCCTGGACGAAGCTAAGTAACAAAGTTATATTTTGCAGTGAGTTTCCTTTCCGCCGCTATTTAGGAATTTGTAAGACGCACAAACAAGCTACGTGCATGTATATATGGACTCTATGTATAAATGACAGCTAAGACGACTTTGACAACACATTTTTCTGACTACTTTTAATCACTTCCATGTTTTCGATTTCATCTGATTTCTTTATACGGGACGAAAATCCTTGTTTAGCGCGCAACCTCATCAGTCAAGTCAGCGAAAATACATTTGGACATTTCCACAATGGGAAAAAACAGGTAGGTGCTATGTACAATGGCTTTTCAAAGGCGTTTAGACGCCAAGGCTGCTTTGATGTTTTTGGTTTCCATTTTTAATCAATGTCATTTGGCGTAGAATAACAAATTCAAAGAACTTTTCTCGATCCGTTAATTAATTCTGTCTGGGGAATACAACTGAGAAGGCATCACCATATATTTTGGGTACAGTGATGGACGGTGTTGACAAACGGTCGATAGTCCAACACATCCTACTGGACAGGTCAAACAAAACAATAACTTTATGTTTGTCTTTCAGGGCATTGGTTCAGGGCAACACAGCCGAATTGGCCCGAGTTAAACAGTTTTTGTTTAGGAGATAAAATGGCGATGGACCAGCCTTCTTCAAGGATACACATTCGATTGCTACGTGTGGTGATATTAACAACCTTTTTATTAGGCCGGACAGAAAATAGCCTTGTGGTTCCGATTACAGCAATTCTAAAATCAGAATAGGTGGGTTACGTGGGTTTAAATGTTGATTAGCAACGTAGATAAATGCTCACAATAAACAAACATATATTGTAACATTGAAATCTGTGTACTGTCTCCCCTTAACATCACCAACCCGTAATGATGCGTGCTCGAATCGATCTACAACCTATGCTTGTCGTGAGAGGCGTGAGAATCGGGTGGTCAGGCTCGCCAGCATAGTTGACACATGGCATCGTATCCCATGTGCGTTGACCGATGTTCATGCAATTGACCACTGTTGTCTGGTCCAAATTTTATTATTTACATACAGTCTCCATATAGCTGGAATGTTGCTGCTTGCGGCGTTAAAGAATAAACTAAACTAAACTTGAAATCACTACGATGAACAGTTTATTTTGGCGTGTACTGTTTTGGAAGGACTCATAACAATAATCCTTACCTTTTTAGATTTTCTTTGGAAATGCAACAAAGACTACTTGATTTTCCCTGGTAGGCATTGTTAACAATCCGAAAGCTAAAACCTACAGCAGTTGAACTTATATTTTATTAAACCACATTTGTAATATTTTAAATTGTCTGGGAAAATGCGTCTGAAATGCCACACCAGAACACATGAGTCTATACTGTGTTTTTATATGAGTTTACGAGTTTATGGTACCGCGTCCACGACCACTATCATCCGTTCCAACGTTGTCGTCTTCACTGGCACCATTGTCAACATTCCTTCAGACGATCGGTAGGCAGCTGTGCTCGCAGTAAAATTATTTCGCAAAACTGAGTCCTCGCACCACATTATGGAGCTACGTTCACAAACACAGACGAAAAGTGCTGTTGTAGGAGTTTTAGAGCAATGGTGAGACAGGTCATTGGGAAAATGGCAGTGCAAATGTCAGTCGAGCTAATTAACAGTAAAAAACCCCAACTGGGTAATCGGACCCACAAGTTATTTAATGTTAGGCTTTACAACGAATGCGACCTTTCGATTTCGGTCGATAGATACCATCATCACATCGGCTGATTACGGGTTTAGTGTCCACGGCGTAACGTCACATTGAATTATCTCCCTTGTTCTACTGATGACGGATCCGACAGTAAGGTACATTGCTTTCGTATCCAAATGCATACAATACTATCCTTGGTTTACTGTGTGCAGTTCAAGGGATGTGGGTTCCAATCACTGAATGACCCAAAAGAGCAATTTATCACGTAAAAGCAGATCAGCATTTACATGTGTGGACGGGGTGAGACTGAAATATCGGAGCATTTGACACGAAGGTCAGACAGGGAAGATGCAAAATGTCTCACTTGGGGACAGCGTTGTTTATGTCAACCTAGGCTCGTATTGTACATTAAATTGTACACAAGGATCCGGCAGGTATGGTAGCCCAGTGGTTACAGCGTTCGCTCGTCATGCCAAAAATTCGGATTCGGTTCTCTCATAGGGATAATGTGTGAAGCCCATTTCTGGTATCCACCGCCGTGATATTGCTGGAATATTGCTTCATATAATAAGACCATACTCACTTATTCACACAGGTCCAGTAATTGACTGATTTGATTACATCAAAGTAATGCTTCCCAGAACGCGTAGGGCAGTAGACTAGCCGGTCAATTGATTCATCTTCGTGGTATGCCTTGGTTCAGTTGGATGGCCCACATATGGGTATATGAGCAGAATAGGAACCTGCTGCCTAGCACACGTGTACTAGAAATAATCATGTTGCTTTCAAATCTTACAGCACAATGCAAACTGAGGGGGAAAAGAAAGCTTACCGATATTTTTAATATAATAGAAAACTGAAGGGAAATTGAAATGACAAATGTTTTACAAATTTGATATGACTTTTGGTAAACCTGGAATTGAATTGGAATTGAAAAACAAAATCATGTTCGCCGCCAATGCCTATTTTATATCAGAAATGCAGTTTTCTTCCTTTGTTATACGGGTGATGGCAACATCTCATCTGTTGCTATCTAAACATCGAAGAATGCGCATTAAATAGTGAAATCAGTGATAAATAGGTTTCGTACAGTTGTGAAGAGTTGAAATTTGCCACTATACGAAACATTAAAGACCAAACGTTACAGGGGGATGTATTCAGAGTAATCATAGAGGAACTCTCTTGATGCACGGGGACACATTCGTTGAGATGACACATCACTGAGATCTTCGTTGAAATGACAGATCACGGAAACATTCGTTGAGGTGAGACATCACTGAGACATTCGTTAAGGTGAGACATCACTGAGACATTCATTGAGATGACACACTATGGTAATGTAATTCATTACAGGAACTTCCACTCAGATAAAAACAGGAAGTATATGGTCGCATTTCGCTTTGCAGGTTTGAATCATTTGGGTCATTTGGGATCTGACTTTGTCAAAACTATGCGTGTGCTTGCTTGATTTCAACAAAATAGTAATTTAAACGTTTGGCACCTCCTTCATTTCGGGTCATCACATTCCGTATTATCATTTATACAATACCAAACTAGCACTTATTCACAGGGAAAGTTAACTGAATTATACTTTACCCTTTGGTTTCAGTGACCAAAGCTCTGTTTTCTCAGAGCTTCGCTTTCAAACAACGCTAATGGTTACGCGCGACCAAACGGACCACTAAAACAACCTACAGAAAGATGAAACAGATGTCGTCTGTTGATGATGAGCTGCAGATAAAGTGATCATGGCGGGAAGACTTGATGTCGTCTGGTACCGATTCCAGGCGAGACAATAGGTAGCAGACGAGACTAAATCTTGGAGGATCAACTGACTTGAGAGCACAATGGTTTATGGCCCCAATGAGATCAAATTGTCTCCGATCATTGCCCAGTGAAGCATCGGATGAGAGAGCCACTTACTGTGTAAGACGATACGCATGCGGCAGCTCCTATGAAAGTGTAAGTTCACCTTGGATGTGTTTCGAGGCCTGTACAGTAGGACAAAAGTGAGAGTGGGTTGGAGTGATTGGGCTGGAGTGAGTGCGTGAGTAACTGCGTAAGTGCGTAAGTGAGTGCAGGCATGCGCGAGTGAGTGAGTGGACCTTTCTCGCTGAAACAGAGAATGGCTAAGAGGATGGCCAAATGATAGGTTGAGCGAATAAGAGAGGGGCTGACTTTGGTTTACAGCTGGGAAGAGAATATCAGTTATATTACTTACGGAGTGCCAATTCTATCTGGGAGAGAAGGGCTAAGGGTGGTTCGAACGCTTCGCATTTCAAAGACATTCATAACTTAGTTGAATTTCAAGGTTCGGATTTGCACCCTCAGGATCACTACAATGGTGAAATATGCATTAATACTGTCTTGAAGAAAGCTTCGTGAAAACGTTCATGAAGACAAGTGTATTTCATTTAACTCCGTAAAGTAGTTAATAGATCTTTAGTTTGAGTGATGGAGTTCAAGAGAGAGAGAGAGAGAGAGAGAGAGAGAGAGAGAGAGAGAGAGAGAGAGAGAGAGAGAGAGAGAGACGGTCAACGGCTGAAACCACCCTGGGAATAAACTGTTACCGAATGAGTTTCTCAATCTGAGTGCTCATGACGTATACAAGGAGCATGGAATTAAACAGAACTGATTATCTGAAGCCTTTGGATCCAGGCTTGTCAGATACGGCAACGTTACTTCCTTAAAGCAACCGAGATTTTCTCAAACAACATTCGGTGCTCGTTATCAATGAGAGATTACTGAGGTTCAATCACTTTACTTGAAAATCGAAAAGCAATTTTCGCATTATCGAACATGTCTTCTGGCTACAAGTATTTTGTTAAGAATTAGTGCCAAATTTTAAACAACCGTGTGCGTGAATGCGTCTTCTGTATAAATATTGAAACCCATTCATTTTACAATTAGTTGGTTTATGAAGGTTAAGTTGGGTTTGTTTAATAATGGAGTGATTTCGTGTAGCAGTAAAATGTTTTTATAGAAAATATGTTACGTCAATGTTATGGTTATGAACACGTGAGTGCGTTTTGCATCACGTCCAGATGGACAGTATTTCCTTGTATCACTGAAGTAGAACGACAGATCGACGAGAAGCATGTCTCAGATGTCAACCACTTTGAAGAGAGTAACGAAAACCAGGCGAAAGGTACGCCCCGTGTATCATATATTTAAGAGAGTTTAGTTTTACGCTGCACTGGAATACAGCTATGTGGTAGCGGTCTGTAAATACCCGAGTCTGGACCAGACAAACCAGTGGTCATCCACATGACCATTTATCTAAGTATGTGAGATGCGATGACGGAGGGTCCGCTGCTACATCCACATTCACAGGAATGTGAAACGGTCACCTGTTTCTTTTAAAAACGAAAATAAAACACAACTAAACAAGAAGCAAAAGCATCAACAACAAAACACGTGAGGGATCGGTTTTATTGCCATCAAAGCGCAAAAACATACCACATCTTACAACACACCATCTACACGATCTATCTGTTTCTGTCCCGGCTGTGCCATTGTGTTCAAGCTGAGTCAATGGCATGTCATGTGGCACTGTTTCCGAGACAGTTTGGTCAATGAACCAAGGTGGCTGCAGATATCAGATTATATATATGAATAATTATTTCCGCTACCTCGGGCAATGTGTATTTGGCCAATTTGACAGATTCGATCGAAACCTGCTTGATGTTTTTATTTCTTCAGACTTATGTTGGTCTGTTAACATAGCCCTTTTGGCCGACAGTAGATGACTTCGTTATTTTAAGGCTTAATTTGCAACTATTTATATTACGTTAGCTGAAAAAACACAAATGCACTCATAAAAGAAGGAAAACCATATCACATTGTAAGCAAAGACTTTGCAACGATGGATATAACTGGGCATATATGGATGTTCAGAAAAACTGTCCCAGTTCATGAAATTAAAATGTATTTGTAAGTGTACAATTCCCCAGTCATTTCATTCAATTACTTCGAAAGTTTCGAGGCTGACTTGGCTGACCCATGCTGGATGCAGTATACCCCTAACTCTATTCTTGAATGTACTATACGTCATTTTCCCGAGCTTCAGTCAACAGTTATATTCCAGCTACATGTCGGCGGTCAGTAAATAATCGAGTCTGGACCAAATAACCTAGCGATGAGCATCGACTTGGGATACAAGTGGACTACGATGACATGTGCCAACCAGGTCAGCCAGCCTGACCATCCGATCCTCTTGTCGCCTCGAACAACAAGCATAGGTTGTTGAAGATCAATTCTAACGCGGATCTTCACGGGTCGGGTTTGACAAGAAGGAAGTGGAGTAACCCATTTTATTGATCATTCCGTGGTCAGGGTTGAGTATTCCATTGGAGCGGTTAAACAAGCTCATGAACATGATCTTGAAGCCATGTGTAAAACTTCTTGTCTGTCAGGGAACCATGGTACATTACTACTGTTCGTTACGTCTGGTCATTAATTGTTGTGAGATACAGAAAGGTGGGCTCGGATGTCCTTGGTGGTTTGGTAGAGAAGGATGGCGGGAGTTTAGAGGGAGCGCCATTCACAGTCGAATATTCCCTTCGTATTTTAATCGAGTACTCGTGCTTCTCTCCTCCACAGAACCAGATCACGTCCCAGATAAACCAGACTTGGAGATTGTCTTGATATGTTGAAGAAAAATATTTAATCTGCTGCGCCCTTTTTTTTCAATAAATGAGGCGACTTCGTATCCAGTCTCCCTGTCGGGTCTCATTATCGGTGATGGATTAAGTCTCCTGATCACATTTAATCAGCGGACGCCAAGGGTTCAATTCCTTTGCTCTTCGCCCACTTCCACCACCCGAGATTGAAACATGGCGTCAAACTTTGGAATCCTAAACAAATTACCTTTTCTAATGAACAAGCCCGTGTTTATTTCGCATCTATCATCCCCAAGGGAGCTAAAAACATCAAACAGAACATGTACGGAATATGCGACCGCCTTTATAGCTGTGTTTCTGCTAGAAGGGGATCGACAGGGAGTCTTATGTAACATTATGACGAGGATCGATGATTGATGCAAACACGCTGTTTGGCCAAATCTATTCCGTCAACGTTAAGGTTTAGTTACCTCGACAAGCAGTGAATCTATATTCATATGGTTAATGATCCCAGGGTGACATATGTATGATGGGACATCGAGCTGTATCACTTTGTTACACTGGCACCACGACATCGTCAACTGGCGACGGAGGCCCCATCAGATTGATGAAATGGTGGATGCAAGTGACGATAGCAGTAGAGGAAATTTGATGACGTCATCTATCTTCTCGACGTCACACTTACGTGGGCCCGTGCAGTTAGGCGAGACTGAAAACTATTTAAATATTTAATATGATATTGATGATATATAGATATGCGGATTTAAAAGAAAATATAATTATAATTCAAGTGTAAATACATCAGTTTATATATCGGAAGCATAAATTTACATACCTGATATAAAATCTAGTGTTCATAATACATTTAATGATCACAACTATGATGCCACATACGAGAACCAACTGGGGTATTGGAACTAACATTTGGCGTCACTAATATCTTACAGTTTCACTTTATTCACACCGATAATCAACTTTCTGTCACTCCACGGGCAATGGTTCCATTCCACATTAGAGTTTTATGTTTGAATCTTAGTTTTGATGTCGTCAGTCGTGAGTTTGCTGGAGCATTTTGGGGAATTTTACAAAATCATTGATACTTCTATCGCCTATTGTTATTTAGGTAGAAGGAACAGCTCCGAAACAAAGTTATATTTTCCAAGGAACTGCAATTTACTGCGTTTTTGTGGACGTGTGGACTCTGTGTCTGAAGGAGAGCAAAGTCGACTTCAGGAAAACATTTTACTGTGTAATTTTAATTACTTTAATGTTTTGGATTTCATCTGATTTCCTTATGCGGGACGAAAATCCTTGTTTAGTTCCAACCCTATCAGTCAAGTCGGCAAAAACACATTTGGACATAGCCACAATGGTCTAAAGTGCACATAGGTGCTATGTACAATGGCTTTTCAGAGGCGTTTAGACGCCAAGGCTGCTTTGATGTTTTTGGTTTCCATTTTTAATCAATGTCATTTGGCGTAGAATAACAAATTCAAAGAACTTTTCTCGATCCGTTAATTAATTCTGTCTGGGGAATACAACTGAGAAGGCATCACCACATATTTTGGGTACAGTGATGGACGGTGTTGACAAACGGTCGATGGTCCAACACATCCTACTGGACAGGTCAAACAAAACATTAACTTTAAGATCGTTCAGGACAACACAACCGAAGTGCACTGAAATATAACACCAGAAGCAGGTGTCCGACTATTTACGGCATGTGAAGAACAATAGTGCATAGTGTTGGAATGCACTTTCGACACCCTTACTTCGTTAACCATGTACTGTATTAGGTTTCTCCTCACAAAAACACCAACAAAAAAAACAAACCACAAAAAACAAAACAACAAAAAAACACACACACACACAAAAAAACACACACATGCACACGCACATGCACATGCACATGCACACACACACACACACACACACACACACACACACACACACACGAAAAACAACAACACCATAACAAAACGAATTCTAGCACCACAGTATGGGGCGATCGGAACGTTGTTCACAGACGGACGAAAAGAGCAGTTATGTGAGTTTCACTGCAATCGGTAGGCTGGCGATCGACAAAATGGCGGTGCTAAGGTTAATCGAGTTAATTAACAGTAAAAACACCCAAATGAAGCACCGTTTACGGGCTTGGTTGAGTAGTCGGATCCACAAGTCGTTTAACATTAGGCCTTACAATGAATGCCACGTTTCGGTT
This sequence comes from Haliotis asinina, assembly GCF_037392515.1. Taxonomy (NCBI): domain Eukaryota; kingdom Metazoa; phylum Mollusca; class Gastropoda; order Lepetellida; family Haliotidae; genus Haliotis; species Haliotis asinina. Next base: position 68,591,915 of record NC_090281.1, on the reverse strand, counting down.
CGATACCATCATGATGTTTGATAACGGTGTTAGTGTCTGCACGGTAATGTCACATTCATAAATAACTTAATGGTTCATCCATAGAATTATCCCCCCTTGTCCCACTAATGAACTAGCCAACAGTAAGATTAAAGTGTTTCGTATGCAAAAACATATTTCAAGAATGTCCTTACTTTTCTATTTGCAGTTCAGGGAAGTGCGTTCAAATGATTGAATGACCCAAAGGAGCAATCCATTTTTTCTTATCGTAGGACTATTTCAGCCTGCACATTTCTGGATTGGGTGACATTGAAATCTCGGAGCATTTGAAACTAAGGTCAGAGACAGAAAATACAATATGCTCACTCGGGGACAGCGTTAAACCGATTCTTGGAGAATGTGAAACCAGTTTCAACAGTTAACTGTTTATGTCAACCTAGGGTCAAATGGTTAGGGAGGGTGGACTGAAAGTCATCAAATTCGGGTCATATGGTAGCGTACGAACCATGGTTCGTTGCGAAACCCTACAACACATTCAAGGTATATTCTAGATAACAATTAGGGTTGTGGACATGCTAGACAGTTCATGCATAGTTTGCCTTGCTAGGATTTAATTGCCCCATACATTATGTATGTATTAGCAGGCTGTGAACCAGGCATATGTGGACGGAACCATCGTAAGAATGGAGGGAAATATGAGGTTTGTACAAACAACACAATGCAAACCGAAGAACAAAGAAAAGTATACCGATATTTTTAAAGTAATTAAAAATTGAAGGGAAATTGAAATAACAGTTAAAATATGTATTTTTAACCATTTCTCATTCATATAACAGTTTGTTTATGCAGTTTGGGCTGAGTAAAACTCACCGACGAGACGACAGAAGTAAGTAATGAACTTGCATCATGATGACCCTGTCATATTTATGCTGTATATTTGTAAAATAAAGTACGTTTATTGATTTTTCAAATGAAGAGTATCCGAAATACAAACGATCAGTTGTGCGTTATGCGCAAACGTGATTACATTCCATGAGAAAATGCAGCAGATCCATCAGAAGCATCGCAAGTACACAACGGATCGTGATGGAATCTGATGTTATGCTATGGAGGGCCATGTCACCAATTATTTTTCAAATGAATTCAGGTTTTTGCGAACAGGTTACTGTATAAATAATGACGAAATGGAATTACTAATGTTGAGATTTCTGGCCTGTTTGACCCTAAAGCTGTCGATCACTGGACAAACTAGACTGGCCAAATATACTCAGATAGTCTACAGGTTTTTGTTCATACGGGTTACGACATTTGTAGATTGTTTAGGACTCTTCGTCGGTAATGAATTTGGAACTGAAAACAATTTTTTTGCTGCAAATGTTTATCATATCAGGAAATGCTGTTTTCTTCCTGTATTATTCAGGTGATAGTCATGCAACAGTTCATCTGCTACTGTATACACATTCAAGAATGCGCATTAAATGGTGAAATCAGTGATAAACTAGTTTGGTAGGTTGACTCAATATTGAAACACGTTCGTTGATCACGGGAGGATTCGTTTCATGAAACTTTGAGCATATACTCAAATGAAACCTGGAGGGAACAATCGTTGAAGTCACAAATCATGGAAACATGGAAGTGATACACTTGAGAAATATTCGTTGAGATATCACGAACCTGTCGTTGAAATTAGATATCACGAGCCATCCGTTGAGATGAGACATTGTTGAGACATTCACTGAGACGAAATATCCCAAAACATTCGTTGAGATGAGACATCACGGAAATATTTGTTGAGTTGTAAAGATTACAGTAATATTTACACAGATAAAAAGATGGGAGAAGGGCGTAGGGGATGAGGGGGTTGAGGTGATACACCGAGGAAATGCATAGAGATGAGACTATGCATCAAAATTCGTTTACATGAAACATAACGAGAGCATTCGTTGAAATAGTTCTTCATGGGAACATTCGTTGAGGTGATGCAGTTGTGGGTGCGATCCTTGCGAGGGGACGTCGCGGGAAATGCACTGAGATGAGACAGTTAGTCACCAAAAAGTTCACAATTGATCAGTAAAGGAAACGTCAGCTGAGAAAAGTACACAAAACAATTTCTTCCTCTCCACTGTCTACACGAGAGATCGATTCCATGTGCATTATTAACCCCACAACACTCCAACACAGTATGACCCACAGCAGTTGACGAGGAGAACGGCACTCTATTCCATGATCAGAGTTCATGACTGAAGGAGAACTTGTGCTTTATTAGATAAACCCCAGCCAAGAGCAACTCTAATTCATATCCAAAGGGAGACAGCAATGCCGTTGGGGATATCAGCTCTATTCTCTCTCACAAGGGTGTAGCAGTCGTGGCACACCGTTGTCCCATACATCACAATCTCGACGTCGAGGCACCGCGGGAAGTCATGGAGCCGTATCACGGCAAAGATCGAAGGAAAAGTAGTTCTGTAAAGATGCGTTTGGGCTATGTGTTTCAGATATATGCATAACACAAAAAGAAGCACGTAATAATACTATATTTTCTTTTCTCCACTGTTGTTGGATAGACCGGTGGATATTCGCCATCAAGAAGGATTCGGGTGCCATATGGAAACGGAGATGGGTCCTATTAATTGCCATCATCGTCATGTTGTAAATGACTTGAACAAGAATAAAGACATTATTTTTCGGAGCACGGCTGATATATTTGAGTGAGGCGCTGCATTTCACTTTGCAGATATGCGTCATTTGGCTCAATTGATTGTGTGTTCGAGTACCGGCTATGGTTCTGTACCCATGCCTGCTGGTTTCCACAAAAGGGTAAATGCTTGACACCTTCTTCACGTCATCATTGTCCGTAGTATCATTTTATACAGTGACAAGTAACTGTTGTATAAATGGCCAGGTTACTGAAATTACCCTCCTCCTTTAGTTCCAGGCCTAAAATAGCTGTTTTCTCTGATCTTCGCTTTCGGACACCGCTAGTGGTTACGGGCGGCCAAACGGACCACTGAAACAATCCACCCAAGATGAAGCGGAAGTCGTCTGTTGATGATGAGCTGCAGATAAGGTGATCGTGGCGGGAAGACTTGATGTCGTCTGGTACCGATTCCAAGCTAGACAAAAGGCAACAGAAGAGGCTAAATCTTGTAAGGTCAACTGACTTGAGAGCACAATACTTTATGGCCCCCATGAGATCAAATTGTCTCCGATCATTGTCCAGTAAAGCATCTGATAAGGGAACCACTTACTGTGAAGGACGATATGCATGCGGCACTCATAAAGTATATTTGTAACTGCAATGTGTTTCAAGGCATGTCCAACAGAAGAACGTGAGTGAGTGAGTGTGTGTGTGTGTGTGTGTGTGTGTGTAAGAGAGAGAGAGAGAGAGTGCATGCATGTGTGAGTGATTGTGTGGACTTTAGGTTGAGTGAAACAGAAAGGCTGAGAAGTTGGCTAAGTGAGTGAGTGAGTGAATGAGTGAGTGAGTGCGCTTTAGAATGAAGGCCGGGCGGGACAACTTAGGAATGGCCAGCGAGTGAGTGAGTGAGTGAGTGAGTGATAAATATAAAGGGGATATTGTACCACATTACTCATTCTTGAATGGGATTAACAGGTGTGAAAACTCGGTGGCCACTCCGGCATAAATCATTGTTTCAACGAGGCAATTACATTTTCGCGGGTATTGTCACTTCGAACACTGATGCATTGTCGCATAGGTATTGTTTATCATCTCATCTGGTATGCTGGTCTTTTCAGGCATGTTGATGAATTCATATTATGGCTCACATGTCTTACACTGTCATTATTGTATGTATATAGTATATGTCCGGTTTCGTCTCTATTCACCTTCAACCCATATAGCATACAAAAACAATGTAGGCTTATTGGGATTGGAAAATGCACCCCAATACTGTTTAATTAATCTTGCACGACGTGAATCCACTAAGAAGTTACAACTGTGTTATAATGAAACGGATGGGAATAATGCATAAGCCTTTTAAATTGTAAAAGCTATAATGAAACACGGTCAAATTCACACTGTAAAATACTCGGTTGTCTGGTACTTATAGGCTTTAAACAGGGGAAAACGACATCATTTAAAGAAAGTCGATATTAAATGATATAACGATGGTTTTTAATCTTATTCAACTAAGATAATTCTGGTAGCAAAACAAAAATATCAGATCAGTTGATCACGCTAAGTACTTATTACTTGGAATAAACACGAAACTACCACTCACGCAGCAGTATTATTACTTATACTCTCTAATTTTGTTAACTTAAGATAATTCTGGTAGTGAAATAAAAAAAATTCTGCCAGAAACTTCTGCAGGAAAAACAATTCTGCCAGAAATTTCTGTAGAGAAAACAATTCTGCCAGAAATTTCTGCAGACATGCATTTTCAGAGCCAATTTGTGAGCTTATTAACACATGAACACACTGGCACATGAACTTTTCGTGTTCATCTCCTCGAGATCTTTCCAATGATATATAATATGTCTTTGTAGCTTGCTCCCTTCTGTATGTCAAGTTAGGACTCGCTGGCCATTCTTAAGTTGTCCCGCCCGACCTTAACGGGTGAAGCCGAGATAGCTTGAGAGGTTTGCTAGGCGGTTGAATGATTGAGGGATTGACTATGGGTTAACACAATTAGGAACAGAATTTGAATTATATCACGCTGTGTTAGTTGAATGTGACAGAGAAGGGAGGGGAAGGGGCCGAAAGGTTCTCGTTCCGAAGACATGTATAATTTCAGTAATAAAATAAAATTTTCAGGATCTACCTTAAGGATCTTCGTTCCCACTTTTTTTTAGAAATGTTCGTGAAAATGCTTATGGAAAGAACACGAGGTTATTTCAGTTACAAATATATCACGACTCTTTAGTATGAGTAAGAGGGGTCACATGATGACCCTCAACGGTAGTTGCAGAGAAAGATCGACGTACTGAGTGAGCCAGTGGTCAGCGGCCTCAAGTAAAGCCACTGTAAAGCATAACCTGTCCAAATTCCCAATACGATGACATAGCCAGCTGACACATCCACGTCCTAACACGCAGCAGAAGCACGTCATTGGGATGCCTAGGTAATAGGACGCACAAGTGCTTTTAAAGGTCACATACAACCAAACAATCAAACATAATTAAAACATAGTTATCACTTATTCATGATTCAAATCAAAACTGCAATATTTTTTACTTGGGTTAACCTCCTTCGAAACGAAGCAGCCGCGATACCGAACCCAGTCAGAGCCAGTGGGTGTGCACTGAAGTGTAGCGGAGTCTTCTCATTGGCCACTTGATCTTTTGCCGATACGCTTAGCCGGCTCTTTGATTACGGCTTACAAGTCCGATAGGTGTTAATTCAAATTGAGTGTGGTCAATGAGTGAAGTTGTGCATTGCATATTGCCATTAGCAGACAGGCAGGCAGACATGTAGGTGTCAATAAACCAGACATTGAGTTTTGTTTTTGTTTATGTAACGTGTAGATTATTTACTTGTTTTTGTGCACTAGCAAGATTAGACTACTGCTCTCGACCTCATAATCCAGGCAGGCATACTGTTTCAAGCTCCGCGAAACAGTTCACTGCACATGCGTTATGAGCGCAGCATAGCTGTAGTAACCACTTTCCCCCCAGCCTTGGGGGAAAATTAGTGAATCGTTTGAACTCCAATTTCGCAGTTTCTTTTAAAAACCTTTATAGGTTGAATTGGCATTTTTGATGATTTGTTTCGATAAGTGCATACCGAAAGGTATCAGAATCTGCAAAGTTGTGTTTTACGTGGCGTGTGACCTTTAACATAAGGCCTTACAATGAATGCGACGTTTCGATTTCAGTCGATAGATACTATCATCACATCGGCTGATAACAATGTTAGTGTCTGCAAAGTAACACTCATACATAAAGAAGTGGTGTCTCCATGGAATTATCAACCTTGTTCTACTGATGACCCAGCCACCACTAAGATTACGCGTTTTTCGTAAATTGCAAATACATCTCCAAACGTGTCCTTTGTTCACTGTGTGCAGTTCAAGGAAGTGCATTCGGATGATTGAAAGACCCAAATGTGCAAATATTCATTCCATAAAACTATTTCAGCATGCACATTTCTGGAAGCTGTGAAAATACCACGCAAGTGTTTCTTTAGATTTGGGAACAGATGGTAATCACTTGGTGCCAGGTCTGGAGAGTAGGGGGGATGCGGCAAGATTTCGTACCCACATTCCTGGACAGCAGCGGCTGCAATGCGAGAGGTGTGTACTGGAGCATTGTCTTGATGTAGAAGAATACCACGTCTGATCTTGCCCCGGCGCTTCTCCTTGATTGACTGTCGCACTTGCCTCAACAAGTTAGCGCAATATTCCCCATTCATTGTTCTTTCTTTTGGTAAGTAATCTATGTGGATGACGCCTTTGCTATCCCAGAAGACTGTCGCCATTACCTTCTGCACTGAGCTGGAGGTTTTGAACTTTTTGGTCCTGGGAGAAGTGACATGTTTCCATTCCATTGCTCTCAGGATCATAGTGGTGGATCCAGGTTTCATCACAGGTTACTAGCCTAAAGTGAAAATCTTATGGATTCTTGTTGTATCTGGTTAGCATGGAGTTGCTTATGGTGACCCTTGTTTGCTTCATTTCATCTGTAAGCATTCTTGGCACCCATCTTGGGCACACCTTAGACATGACGAGATGTTCATGAAGAATTGTCTCGATGGATCCGTGTGAAATGCCTGTGGTCTCCTCTAATTCGTGGAGTGTGATTCGACGATTTTCCAGCACAAGTCTATGCACACTGTCAATGTTTTCCTGACTAGTGTTTGTTGTTGGGCGACCTGGATGGGGGTCATCTTCAAGACTCTCTCTACCATGCTTAAATTCATTGACCCATCGTTTGATGGTAGTAGATGAAGGGGAAGACTTCCCATAAACTGCTGAAAGCCTACCTTCAATGTTCTTCGCCGAGTTTCCTTCAAGAACTAAAAAGTTAATTACTGCTCTATACTCAATTTTATTCATTTTCACTTCCGTGAGGGGGGGTCTCTTTCTGTCAATGTGAGCTGTTCAATAACTTCTGAGAGTAGGATACCAAAACTTATATATCACATCAGCTCCACCCCAAGGTTCAATGGCATACTATATGCTCAAGGCTCAAAACTTACTGACATCCCCTCGTAGTTTGCACAAACAGCACAACACAAATTGAGGGGCAAAAGAAAGTATTCCTACATTTTTAAAAATAATTGAAAGGACAGTTATGTATGTTTAACCGTCTCTTATACATATATCAGTTTGTTGAATGCAGTCGTGGCTGAACAAAAACTCCCTGGTTTAGTGACGACTAATGTAAGTAATGAACTTGCATCTTGGTGACCCTGTCATAATTATGCTGTGTATTTGGAAAATAAAGTACATTATTGATTTTTCAAAGATAAACTATCTGCACTACACATGATCAGTTGTATGATATGTAAACAAAAAATGATTACATTCCAAGAGATGATATAGCAGATCGATCCCAAGCATTGCGAGTACAAATTGTCAACAGATCGCGATGGGGTTTGATAAAATACTCTGGATGGTCTTGAACAGAGGGTCACTCTACCTTTTTTCGAATAGGTTAGAATATAAGTACTGATGAAATGGGATTATTAATTATAAGATAGCTGACTTGTATGCCCGTAAAGCCATCGATTACGCGATATACATGACTGGTCTTATTAAGTTGTCCTCGGACAATCTGCACTCCTTCATACAGGCTGAGACGTTTTACAAATGTGTTAGGACTTTGTCATCGGTATCGAATATGAAGTTAAATAAAATGTCTGTTATAGGAAATGCTGTTGTTCTCTTCCTGTGTTATACAGGTGATTGCCATGAGATAAGGCATCACTGAGACATTCATTGAGGTGAGACATCACTGAGACATTCATTGAGGTGAGACATCACTGAGACATTCGCTGAGATGAGACATCACTGAGACATCACTGGCACATTCGATGATTGAGACATTCGTTCAGGTGAAATATCACTGAAACAGTAAGGTGAGGCATCACTGAGCCATTCTCTGAGATGAGACATGGAATGGTCGAAGGGAATTGAATTGGAATTGAATTGGAATTGACAGCACAAATTTTGTTCGCCGCAAATGCCTATTTTATATCAGTTTTGTTCCAGTGTTATTCAAGTGATGGCAATATATTTCATCCACTGCTTTCTACATTTTCAGGAATACGCAATTAATGATAATATCAGTGATAAATAGTTTTCGTAAGGTTGTGAAGAGTTGAAATTTGCCTGTAGACAAAACATTAAAGATCAAACATTACAGGGCATGCACGTATGACACATTTGTTGAGATTAAGCGTGACGGAAACATTCGTTGAGATGAGACATCACTGAGACCTTCGTTGAGATAAGACGTCACTGAGACATTCTTTAAGGTGAGACGTCACTGAGACAATCGTTGAAATGAGACATCGCTGAGATATTCGTTGAAATGAGACGTCTCTAAGACGCTCGTTGAGATGACACATTGCGGAAACATGCGTTGAGATGAATCATTACCGGAACATCCAATCAGATAGAACACGGATGGAAACTTCATTGAGGTAATACGTTGGGGCAAATTCGTTGACATGAAACTAGGAGGAAACATTCATTGATAACTCATCACGGGAAAGGGTTCATCAGGGGAATATTCGTTCAGGTGATACACTGCGGATGCATTAGTTGAGAGGAGAAATGCGCGGAGATGAGAATGTTAGTCACCAAACGTTCACAGTTGCTCCAGAAAGGAAGCGTGTCACATTATTCATTCCAAGTCAGCTGAGAAAAGTACACAAAACAATTTCTTCCTCTCCACTGTCTACTCGAGAGATCGATTCAATGTGCATTATTAACCCCACAACACTCCAACTCAGTATGACCCACAGCAGTTGACGAGGAGAACGGCACTCTATTCCATGATCAGAGTTCATGACTGAAGGAGATCTTGTGCTTTATTAGATAAACTCCAGCCAAGAGCAACCCTTATTCATATCCGACGGGAGACAGCAATGCCGTTGGGGATATTAGTTCTATTCTCTCTCACTAGGCTGTAGCAGTCCATGGCACACCGTTGTCCCATACATTACCATCTCGACGACAAGGCACCGCGGGATGACATGGAGACTCTTGACGGAAAAGTAGTTCTGGAACGACGCCTTTGGGCTACCTGTTCTGGGTATTTACATAAACACATACTGAAACAAAGTGGATTGTTTTTTTCCTCTTCTGGTGTTTGTTAGTCCAGTGGTTAAAGTGTTTCCTGTCAAGAAGAATTCGGTTCCCATATGGACCGTTATTCGTCATCATCGTCAGTCGTCATACTGTTATCAGCTCAATCTGGTAAAGACAGCTTATTCGCAGCACGGTTGGCCCAGTTGCGTTCTAGCGATTCGCCAACGCTATACCCGTGTTTGTTGGTTTCAACAAAGTGGTAAAAGCTTGACAACGCCATCATATTCCGTAGTATCATTTTACACAACTACACTTGTTACGCACAATAATAATAATTATTACTGTTTCAGTTACCATCCTCAGATCTCAGATCTTTCCCTTCAAACACCGCTGATGACGGTTACGCGCGACCAAACGGGCCACTAAAACAATCTACCCAAGATGAAACAGATGTCGTCTGTTGATGATGAGCTGCAGATAAGGTGATCGTGGCGGGAAGACTTGATGTTGTCTGGTACCGATTCCAAGCGAGACAATAGGCAGCAGACGAGGCTAAATCTGGAGGATCAACTGACTTGAGAGCACAATGGTTTATGGCCCCCATGAGATCAAATTGTCTCCGATCATTGCCCAGTGAAGCATCTGATGAGAGAGCCACTTACTGTGAAGGACGATATGCATGCGGCAGCCGATAAAGCGCATGTTAGACTTTGATGTGTTTCAAGGCATGTCCTACAGAACAACACATAGTGAGTGGGATTGAGTGAGTAAGTGAGTGAATGAGTGTGTACGTGCGATCGAGTGGATCAATGAAACAGGGAGAGAGGTTGGCTAGTTGATTGACTGAGTGAATAAATGAGGGACTGACTTTAGTTTTCCACAGTTACAAAAGGTATTTCAGTTATATCACGATGTGTAAATTGCATCTGGCAGAGAAAGGGGAAGACATTAGTAACTTCGGTGCATTTGAAGCTTTCGGGTATCAACAGTAGGATCTGCATTGCCACTGTCTTGTAAAAAGGGTGGTGAAAATGTTTGTGGAAAGAACATTAGGTTACTTCAATTGCGAAGATACTCCACAGTATGACTAAGAGGGGTCAATTAATGACCCTTTACGGAAGATGCAGAGAAAGATCGAAATACAGAGTGAGCCAATGGTCAAGAACTGAACTGTGCCCAACTGCCTCGTATTTCTGCAGAGTCGACGAAAACCACAGCCTTAGTGGCTGGCGTTTACGATCTCCCGGCTTGATACCATATAATTCCCCGTAAACCACTCTGGGAACAATCTGCTACCAAATGATTTTCTCAGTTTGACATATAAAGCAAACATGGAATTAAACAGAACTGATTATCTGAAGCCTTTGGATCCAACGTTCATGAAGACAAGTGTATTTCATTTAACTCCGTAAAGTAGTTAATAGATCTTTAGTTTGAGTGATGGAGAGAGAGAGAGAGAGAGAGAGAGAGAGAGAGAGAGAGAGAGAGAGAGAGAGAGAGAGAGAGAGAGAGAGAGAGAGAGAGACGGTCAACGGCTGAAACCACCCTGGGAATAAACTGTTACCGAATGAGTTTCTCAATCTGAGTGCTCATGACGTATACAAGGAGCATAGAATTAAACAGAACTGATTATCTGAAGCCTTTGGATCCAACGTTCATGAAGACAAGTGTATTTCATTTAACTCCGTAAAGTAGTTAATAGATCTTTAGTTTGAGTGATGGAGAGAGAGAGAGAGAGAGAGAGAGAGAGAGAGAGAGAGAGAGAGACGGTCAACGGCTGAAACCACCCTGGGAATAAACTGTTACCGAATGAGTTTCTCAATCTGAGTGCTCATGACGTATACAAGGAGCATAGAATTAAACAGAACTGATTATCTGAAGCCTTTGGATCCAACGTTCATGAAGACAAGTGTATTTCATTTAACTCCGTAAAGTAGTTAATAGATCTTTAGTTTGAGTGATGGAGTTCAAGAGAGAGAGAGAGAGAGAGAGAGAGAGAGAGAGAGAGAGAGAGAGAGAGAGAGACGGTCAACGGCTGAAACCACCCTGGGAATAAACTGTTACCGAATGAGTTTCTCAATCTGAGTGCTCATGACGTATACAAGGAGCATAGAATTAAACAGAACTGATTATCTGAAGCCTTTGGATCCAACGTTCATGAAGACAAGTGTATTTCATTTAACTCCGTAAAGTAGTTAATAGATCTTTAGTTTGAGTGATGGAGTTCAAGAGAGAGAGAGAGAGAGAGAGAGAGAGAGAGAGAGAGAGAGAGAGACGGTCAACGGCTGAAACCACCCTGGGAATAAACTGTTACCGAATGAGTTTCTCAATCTGAGTGCTCATGACGTATACAAGGAGCATAGAATTAAACAGAACTGATTATCTGAAGCCTTTGGATCCAACGTTCATGAAGACAAGTGTATTTCATTTAACTCCGTAAAGTAGTTAATAGATCTTTAGTTTGAGTGATGGAGTTCAAGAGAGAGAGAGAGAGAGAGAGAGAGAGAGAGAGAGAGAGAGAGACGGTCAACGGCTGAAACCACCCTGGGAATAAACTGTTACCGAATGAGTTTCTCAATCTGAGTGCTCATGACGTATACAAGGAGCATAGAATTAAACAGAACTGATTATCTGAAGCCTTTGGATCCAACGTTCATGAAGACAAGTGTGTTTAATTTAACTCCGTAAAGTAGTTAATAGATCTTTAGTTTGAGTGATGGAGTTCAAGAGAGAGAGAGAGAGAGAGAGAGAGAGAGAGAGAGAGAGAGAGAGAGAGAGAGAGAGACGGTCAACGGCTGAAACCACCCTGGGAATAAACTGTTACCGAATGAGTTTCTCAATCTGAGTGCTCATGACGTATACAAGGAGCATAGAATTAAACAGAACTGATTATCTGAAGCCTTTGGATCCAACGTTCATGAAGACAAGTGTATTTCATTTAACTCCGTAAAGTAGTTAATAGATCTTTAGTTTGAGTGATGGAGTTCAAGAGAGAGAGAGAGAGAGAGAGAGAGAGAGAGAGAGAGAGAGAGAGAGAGACGGTCAACGGCTGAAACCACCCTGGGAATAAACTGTTACCGAATGAGTTTCTCAATCTGAGTGCTCATGACGTATACAAGGAGCATAGAATTAAACAGAACTGATTATCTGAAGCCTTTGGATCCAACGTTCATGAAGACAAGTGTATTTCATTTAACTCCGTAAAGTAGTTAATAGATCTTTAGTTTGAGTGATGGAGTTCAAGAGAGAGAGAGAGAGAGAGAGAGAGAGAGAGAGAGAGAGAGAGAGAGAGAGAGAGAGAGAGACGGTCAACGGCTGAAACCACCCTGGGAATAAACTGTTACCGAATGAGTTTCTCAATCTGAGTGCTCATGACGTATACAAGGAGCATAGAATTAAACAGAACTGATTATCTGAAGCCTTTGGATCCAACGTTCATGAAGACAAGTGTATTTCATTTAACTCCGTAAAGTAGTTAATAGATCTTTAGTTTGAGTGATGGAGTTCAAGAGAGAGAGAGAGAGAGAGAGAGAGAGAGAGAGAGAGAGAGAGAGAGAGAGAGACGGTCAACGGCTGAAACCACCCTGGGAATAAACTGTTACCGAATGAGTTTCTCAATCTGAGTGCTCATGACGTATACAAGGAGCATAGAATTAAACAGAACTGATTATCTGAAGCCTTTGGATCCAACGTTCATGAAGACAAGTGTATTTCATTTAACTCCGTAAAGTAGTTAATAGATCTTTAGTTTGAGTGATGGAGTTCAAGAGAGAGAGAGAGAGAGAGAGAGAGAGAGAGAGAGAGAGAGAGAGACGGTCAACGGCTGAAACCACCCTGGGAATAAACTGTTACCGAATGAGTTTCTCAATCTGAGTGCTCATGACGTATACAAGGAGCATAGAATTAAACAGAACTGATTATCTGAAGCCTTTGGATCCAACGTTCATGAAGACAAGTGTATTTCATTTAACTCCGTAAAGTAGTTAATAGATCTTTAGTTTGAGTGATGGAGTTCAAGAGAGAGAGAGAGAGAGAGAGAGAGAGAGAGAGAGAGAGAGACGGTCAACGGCTGAAACCACCCTGGGAATAAACTGTTACCGAATGAGTTTCTCAATCTGAGTGCTCATGACGTATACAAGGAGCATAGAATTAAACAGAACTGATTATCTGAAGCCTTTGGATCCAACGTTCATGAAGACAAGTGTATTTCATTTAACTCCGTAAAGTAGTTAATAGATCTTTAGTTTGAGTGATGGAGTTCAAGAGAGAGAGAGAGAGAGAGAGAGAGAGAGAGAGAGAGAGAGAGAGACGGTCAACGGCTGAAACCACCCTGGGAATAAACTGTTACCGAATGAGTTTCTCAATCTGAGTGCTCATGACGTATACAAGGAGCATAGAATTAAACAGAACTGATTATCTGAAGCCTTTGGATCCAACGTTCATGAAGACAAGTGTATTTCATTTAACTCCGTAAAGTAGTTAATAGATCTTTAGTTTGAGTGATGGAGTTCAAGAGAGAGAGAGAGAGAGAGAGAGAGAGAGAGAGAGAGACGGTCAACGGCTGAAACCACCCTGGGAATAAACTGTTACCGAATGAGTTTCTCAATCTGAGTGCTCATGACGTATACAAGGAGCATAGAATTAAACAGAACTGATTATCTGAAGCCTTTGGATCCAACGTTCATGAAGACAAGTGTATTTCATTTAACTCCGTAAAGTAGTTAATAGATCTTTAGTTTGAGTGATGGAGTTCAAGAGAGAGAGAGAGAGAGAGAGAGAGAGAGAGAGAGAGAGAGAGAGAGACGGTCAACGGCTGAAACCACCCTGGGAATAAACTGTTACCGAATGAGTTTCTCAATCTGAGTGCTCATGACGTATACAAGGAGCATAGAATTAAACAGAACTGATTATCTGAAGCCTTTGGATCCAACGTTCATGAAGACAAGTGTATTTCATTTAACTCCGTAAAGTAGTTAATAGATCTTTAGTTTGAGTGATGGAGTTCAAGAGAGAGAGAGAGAGAGAGAGAGAGAGAGAGAGAGAGAGAGAGAGAGAGACGGTCAACGGCTGAAACCACCCTGGGAATAAACTGTTACCGAATGAGTTTCTCAATCTGAGTGCTCATGACGTATACAAGGAGCATAGAATTAAACAGAACTGATTATCTGAAGCCTTTGGATCCAACGTTCATGAAGACAAGTGTATTTCATTTAACTCCGTAAAGTAGTTAATAGATCTTTAGTTTGAGTGATGGAGTTCAAGAGAGAGAGAGAGAGAGAGAGAGAGAGAGAGAGAGAGAGAGAGACGGTCAACGGCTGAAACCACCCTGGGAATAAACTGTTACCGAATGAGTTTCTCAATCTGAGTGCTCATGACGTATACAAGGAGCATAGAATTAAACAGAACTGATTATCTGAAGCCTTTGGATCCAACGTTCATGAAGACAAGTGTATTTCATTTAACTCCGTAAAGTAGTTAATAGATCTTTAGTTTGAGTGATGGAGTTCAAGAGAGAGAGAGAGAGAGAGAGAGAGAGAGAGAGAGAGAGACGGTCAACGGCTGAAACCACCCTGGGAATAAACTGTTACCGAATGAGTTTCTCAATCTGAGTGCTCATGACGTATACAAGGAGCATAGAATTAAACAGAACTGATTATCTGAAGCCTTTGGATCCAACGTTCATGAAGACAAGTGTATTTCATTTAACTCCGTAAAGTAGTTAATAGATCTTTAGTTTGAGTGATGGAGTTCAAGAGAGAGAGAGAGAGAGAGAGAGAGAGAGAGAGAGAGAGAGAGAGAGACGGTCAACGGCTGAAACCACCCTGGGAATAAACTGTTACCGAATGAGTTTCTCAATCTGAGTGCTCATGACGTATACAAGGAGCATAGAATTAAACAGAACTGATTATCTGAAGCCTTTGGATCCAACGTTCATGAAGACAAGTGTATTTCATTTAACTCCGTAAAGTAGTTAATAGATCTTTAGTTTGAGTGATGGAGTTCAAGAGAGAGAGAGAGAGAGAGAGAGAGAGAGAGAGAGACGGTCAACGGCTGAAACCACCCTGGGAATAAACTGTTACCGAATGAGTTTCTCAATCTGAGTGCTCATGACGTATACAAGGAGCATAGAATTAAACAGAACTGATTATCTGAAGCCTTTGGATCCAACGTTCATGAAGACAAGTGTATTTCATTTAACTCCGTAAAGTAGTTAATAGATCTTTAGTTTGAGTGATGGAGTTCAAGAGAGAGAGAGAGAGAGAGAGAGAGAGAGAGAGAGAGAGACGGTCAACGGCTGAAACCACCCTGGGAATAAACTGTTACCGAATGAGTTTCTCAATCTGAGTGCTCATGACGTATACAAGGAGCATAGAATTAAACAGAACTGATTATCTGAAGCCTTTGGATCCAACGTTCATGAAGACAAGTGTATTTCATTTAACTCCGTAAAGTAGTTAATAGATCTTTAGTTTGAGTGATGGAGTTCAAGAGAGAGAGAGAGAGAGAGAGAGAGAGAGAGAGAGAGAGACGGTCAACGGCTGAAACCACCCTGGGAATAAACTGTTACCGAATGAGTTTCTCAATCTGAGTGCTCATGACGTATACAAGGAGCATAGAATTAAACAGAACTGATTATCTGAAGCCTTTGGATCCAGGCTTGTCAGATACGGCAATATTACTTCCTTAAAGCAACCGAGATTTTCTCAAACAACATTCGGTTCTCGTCATCAATGAGAGATTACTGAGGTTCAATCACTTTACTTGAAAATCGAAAAGCAATTTTCGCATTATCGAACATGTCTTCTGGCTACAAGTATTTTGTTAAGAATTAGTGCCAAATTTTAAACAACCATGTGCGTGAATGGGTCTTCTGTATAAATATTGAAACCCATTCATTTTACAATTAGTTGGTTTGTGAGGGTTAAGTTGGTTTTGTTTAACAATGGAGTGATTTCGTGTAGCAGTAAAGTGTTTTTTTATAGAAAATATGTTACGTCAATGTTATGGTTATGAACACGTGAGTGTGTTTGGCATCACGCCCAGATGGACAGTATTTCCTTGTATCACTGAAGTGGAATGACAGATCGACGAGAGGCATGTCTCAGATGTCAACCACTAAGGTTAAAAGTGCGAATTTTGAAAGTTAAGAATGGGTTTAGTTTTACGCCCCACAGCAATACAACTATATAGCCGATATATCTGTAAATAGCCGAGGCTGGACCAGACAATCCAGTGATCAACATCGACCTACGCCATTGGGATGCGATGGCAGCTGATGCATGCACAGCATAAACGTGTCTGGTGTCACTCAATGCACTTTAGTTAGATAACCTTGTAATCGTTAGAACTACGCTGGAATGTCACCCCACCCATGTCACCATGCAACAACAAAAACAACCCCTCCCTTCACCCATCCACCCTCAAACAATAAACAGAAAATACCAAACCATAAAGAAATACACAAAAGATAATAATACGGCTTTGTAAACTTTCTATCAAAATTTTTTGTTCCGACCAGGTGAGCCATAATGGAACAGTTCGTTTCGTTCGTTATCTTTCACGTAAACATGAGTATGGTCAACAAAGAGCCTGTAAAATCTCCTACAGGTTCATGATGACGGTACTGTCTCGCAAACCCTGGATACAATGACATGTTTCAAGCGAGCTACTGGGCATGGCAACCTGATCTGGGTAGTCGCTGAGAAGCTCGTCTAATCAGAATCCTCATGGGATTAAACTTCCTTCCATCCTTCAACATACCCACAGGGTTACTCACTCACTCAGGCGATTCACCATGCGTAGGTTTTAAAAACTGTGTTACTTGGTTTCCCTTCCTCCATGATTCCTGGTGTACTGTCGCCAATCAACGCCAGTAAGTTCTTTCATGCCTGTCATCTGCACAGAGAGAACTAACATGGCCACGACTGTCGTTATTGCCGCTTTCAGTGTTTCCATCCAGGAGTGAGTGAGTGAGTTTAGTTTTACGCCGCAATATTCCAGCTATATGGCGGCGGTCTGTAAATAATCGAGTTTGGACCAGATAATCCAGTGATCAACAACATGACCATTGATCTGCGCAACTGGGAACCGATGACATGTGCCAAGCAAGTCAGCGAACCTGACCACCCGATCCCGTTATTCGCCTCTTACGACAAGCGCAGACGCCTCTTATGGTTGCTGAAGGCCTCTCCTACCCCGGGACCTTCACGGGTCTCCATCCAGATTTGCAGCACAATATCTGACACAATGTTACCTTCAACACCTGCAGTTTTGAACGTAACAATTAGTCGAGCAGCATTAATCATTTTAGTTCGTTGAACGTGATTTATGGTCTTAAAAAAGGCGTCTCTGCAGCCTCAATAAACCGCTGGTACACAATTCTGCCAATAGTTGCACCGGAAAGGTAACTTTAACGGCAGATGATGAAGTCTTGAAACGTGTTTTAGTCATCCTCGGAAAAGGAAAGCGCCTAACATTACTGACAGAGACGTTTGAACAGATAGAAAACTGGGGGTACACCCCTGTTCCAGCTACTGTATTGTCACTTCCAGGCTCTGTAATAATTGATCAGGTATCACAATGTTAACAACAGCACTGGGTAGAATCATTTCACTCTGTCAACTTGCGAGGCATAACAGAGATTTTACGAGAGCTTCGATTTCTCGAGCGCAAACTGATGATTACATTAGACGATCTCATTTCACTCGGGTGTGAGTACATATTTAACGGTTAGATCACCATTTATACCACATCACCACTTAATAACAGAGGGTCGGCAACTGACACAGGTCTTCATACATTCACCTGTGACGGTAATGATGTCATATTCCTTTTGAATACACGTCGGAGCGTAGTCGCTGTTGGAGACTACTTTGGTGTTGTGTTGGGTCAGCATGGACATTTAGATTGTTAGTTGGTGATGTTGGATATTATGTCAGTGGGAGATTGTGTCATTTTTGGTGAGGATGGAGATTATGTGATTTTGGTGAGGATGGAGATTATGTCATTTTGGTGAGGTTGGAGATGATGTCAGTTGGTGATGTTAGGGAGTATGTCAGAGAGGTTGGATTTGGTGAGGTTGAAGATATGTCAGATGGTGAGGTTGGAGATGATTTCAGTTGGCCAGGTTACTTTTTGCTGCTTCATCTTCATGACACAAACAGCAACTGTTTATTGCATTGATTCCACTTATGGGCACAGTGTGTGAAGCCCATTTGTTGCATCTTTAATGTTGATGGAATAATGCTAAAGCGACGTAAAACTAAACTCATTCACAGCAATAAAGCACGATCAGCAGATCCTGGTGAGAGTAAATGACACAATTATGTAATATGAATACGGGAATTTACAATAATTTATTCTTGAAATGAAGTAAACACACAGAGAGTTGAAATGCATGGTAGAAGCTCCGACATCCGTATGGCGAATAAGTGTAAGGCTGGATTCGAATCAGGTAAGATAATTCAACCCTGAACGTTTCTTGCATGCCTTTAAATCCGCCTGAGAGGTGACTCCAAAGCCCCTGGTCGAACAACCGACCCAAATCAGGAAAGTGAAGACAAGCCCACACTCGGTACCTACCGTCACTAACGGTAACAGTCAATAGAAACAGTTACTGATGAATGAACTTCAGCATCTCTTGGACACATCATTATGCTCAGTCATTTTGATCAATGGTGTTTCCTCAGGTTTAGTGACAACTTCCCCTTCGTGATGTTCGTGTTTGTTTATTTTGGCGTGACTTAATGAGGTAGTTCTTGCATATATTTCACATCTGATGATGAAATTAACATACAACAGGTGAGACATACATAACAGTGAGAAGATCGGGGTTAGAATCTTCAGTAACCCACGCTTGTCGTAAGAGGCGACCAAAGGGATTAGGCGGTCAGACTCGATGACTTGTTTGACACGTACCGCCGTATCGCCATTGCGTAGATCGATGTTCATGCTGTTGATCACTGGATTTTCTGGACCAGGCCC
Source organism: Haliotis asinina (assembly GCF_037392515.1). Taxonomy (NCBI): domain Eukaryota; kingdom Metazoa; phylum Mollusca; class Gastropoda; order Lepetellida; family Haliotidae; genus Haliotis; species Haliotis asinina. The sequence continues at coordinate 68,572,734 of NC_090281.1, read as the reverse complement.
GATTATTCACAGACCGCCGCCATACATCTGGAATATCGCTTACTGTGCAGTAAAACTAAACTCACCCACTCACTCGCTCATCTTTCCTTTTTACAAAATAAGTATCTCCGCAGTAGCGCTGATTTTTGCCCGGCTCTCAGTATTAAAATTTTTAAAGAAAACACAGGTTCGCTAAATGAAATTGTGTACACATTCTTTTAAGTGTAAAACGGGTACTTTCATTTGTGTGAGTTCAATGACGTTCTTTGTTACCTTGCCTAACCTAATCATCATCAAGGTTGATCCTTGATGCGCGTCCTGGAGGTTTTGAGCTCGTTCAGGTAAGCTTAAACTCCGGTGAGTAGAGCGTAAAATGAGTAACGTGCTTTTATATAGAAATGCTTCGTTACGTTTTGAAATAGCGCTAATATCCAAACAGCGTAGGAAAGACGGACATCACACAATGCTTCCATACCATAAGTATATGATAAATTGCCAAATATTTTCACTTTCAAGTTTATTTAACTTACTTGGCTTTTTTTTCAAAATGAAATGAGTTCACTGTATAATCTCTTCAAAGGACGAGATCATTGATCCAGTTGGCACAAAGCGTTTAGTCACAGAATCGCATTTAACACAGAATCGCTATTTCGGTACTTGTGAAAATTAAGACATCGATTGTTTTTATATACAACCAATTGGAATTTTCGTCGATTCAATATAAGGTTCCTTAATTTGATTCAGTCAAGTTCACTTAAAGCTAACGTCAGTCGCAGCCAAGTCCCAGACTAATCGCCGCAGCTGGAAACCCGGCCAGATTAAAACACGGACTCTGAAAGGTTTAGATTGCAGTTGACACCCCAGACTAATTTTAGTGGAGGAGAACAGCGGAATGTGCGTTAATCGGATAAGTAACTGCTCCCGAACCAGCCGAGCGACACATATCTGTCATCAGCTTACAGCGGCCAATACCACCGTAGATGTAACACTCTGCTAGGTTGGACATTAAAGGGGGTCTCCGACCCTCGGGTTGGCAATACACGATTGTAGATCCAGAAATTGAAAAAGAAACCGGATGATACTGAACTTTTCTCGAGTATTTAAACGACTGAGTGAGTGTGGTTTTACGCCACCTTTAACGCTATTCAGCAATTCCATGGCAGGGGACTTTGGTCCAGATTTGGGCTTCACACGTTTTATCCACGTGGTGAATCGAACCCGGGTCTGACGAGGAACAATTCAATCTGTTGGTTGTCCTACCGCCCCTTTTTTTAATCGATGTACTCTTGATAGATTGTAACACTTAGATATGAGCATCTTGGATCTTGGATACAAGAATTAAGTGTTATCAAACCAGAAACAAAGTGTTTTAAGTTAAGTCAATCATTCGGGGTCTGCTAATACCCCGGTTTCGTTTCTGTCTAAGATATTCGGAGGATTTGTGAACCCAAACTTCAGAATTCACATTGTGAGTATGCTTTTTTTTAACTTGTTAGTTTCCCGTCCCGTTTATATTATGCATGATTCCAGTTTTGATTTTTTAAAGAAACCATTTTTTTCAACATTTGCAGATGTGAATAGATTCTGTATAAATAATGCACGCTTTGGTGGTTCTGTCAATGGGTGTATTTAGCTTTGGCTGAATTGATGACTACCTTTCGTCATATACACACAACAGAATGCCTGCACATTACATTTTCTGAAATACTCGGAACTGGGGTTACTGGAGTTACCTCCCGTCCATTGCCTCCGACCTCACGAAATTACAATGAGTCGCCGACAGACAAACTAGAAAATTGAAGACTTTATCAAATGAAAAGTATTTTTTGCAAGCTGAGTAGATTGAGTAAAATATATTTAGGAATGTGTAACATCGTTCTAACCATTACAGCGGATGACGCCTGGAATGAAATAGCTTACCCCCTGTGAAAGTCGGTCCAGTATTTGTGCTGCTGCCACTTTAACCATTGTCTTCACGTCAATCCTATAAGAACACAGACGTTTCATGGAACTAATGTGTCATATTTGTGACATTTGAGGGTATAATCATGTTGATAAGAATAGGATCAGTTTCGTTATCTAATGTGTTCTCACTGTGAATATGACTGTTCACTCATTGTCAGTATTATAGTTACTTTCACGGCACGCCGTAAATAGGTGTTGTCAAATTTGTTTCCAATGAATTTTGGAGGTATTATATATCGCAACATGTTATGACGACGTATCTCTTACATTTTAAATGAATGAGGATGGTCTTACGTCAGTTGTAGCATATGCCATCTTGTGGAGGGTGGCTTTTTATACTGTAGCCTCGATGGGAATAGATTCTGGACCTTCGTCACGATGACGATATTGCAGCACGGTCACAACGGGGGATACCAGAAATGGATATTACACATTGTATCCACCTAGGAATCGAACCCAGACCTTCGGCGTGACCAGCGAACGCTTTAAGCACACGGTTACCCCGCCGCCCCATATTATACCTCGGGATACAATGAAATGAAATGAAATTAAATGCGTTCTAAGCACATGATTACGTGTAGACAAAGTGTTACGTCGACGTCATAATCATGTTCACCAACTATCATTAATATGAGAATAGATCTCCATGGTAACTGTCACAGCTGCAGAGATAGAGCCAAAGACTGTGTAGTACCCCTGTCGTCATAGCAACATTACCTGCTTGACTTCAGGGCAGGTACGACGTGGATGGCTAATGCTTATTTCATAAAGTGTAAGTGTCACTGTGACCCAAAACTGACCTGAAGAGATTCACAAAAAGCGACCACGTTTTGGAGTATCTTGGGCGGTAAATCTAACAAGCTCGTTATGGTAGATTTGTTGAAGAAGTCTCTAACGTGTGTTTTTTTTTAATTCATGGACTTCGAGCAGACATGTTATTCTCGTATTTCAGGGCCAATTTCCAATATTGATCGAGTCTGTAATTACTTTTTTGCTTTTCATTCCATTTTTTTGTTACAGTATAATTATGGCAGCCAGAAGATATAGGGTTTACAGGTTTGAATATTTACAACTGGAATTGCTCATGAATGTGAACACGCTGAACAGTTTGAAGTACAAATGGTTCACGTTGCCGTCACCTGTGCTCGTGACAACGCTGTGAACAAGTAGAGGCATACCGGGATGAGAGAATGGTCATCGCCCTGAACGTTGCATCATAATGAGACAGATACTGCACTCCGTGAAGTACCGGGGCATTTGCGTGGACTGCGTGGCTGAACATATATCTACTTACCTTACCACACACATAAATAACGTTTTCTGATTGGCTGAGCCAATCAATGCACCCCGCTTACAAGCGATGATATGTCGTCCCGTGGGACTTCGTTTGGTACTTTGTATTAGTAGTGTTTTGGAGGTTGCCTAACTCTGGTATTCCTTATTCCGATCCAAAACTCATGGTCCAAACGGTCCAAAATTAACATTGAGGTGTTCGTTGAGATAAATTCATTGGTCACTGGTCCCTCGAGGCTCATGGGTTGATGTACGCTCTATGTTTGTTTATATTCCCTATAGTCGCCCTCGTGACCAGTTATGATATAGTGTCTACTTAGCGTGCATGTGCATGTATTTCACACACACGCAGTAGTCCTGTAACAATGGGGCAGGTTTGACCTGACCTACCATTATTTCACACTCTCTCCCAACGGAAGAGATTACGAATAAGTATGATATGTTTGATGGATAGATATATGATGCACATGCACTCCATTGCCATATACGCTATCTAATCAGATTTTAACAAGTTCTATTACATCCAAAACTAACAAAAACTAGAACCTGAAGCTTTTTATCATGATCAAATATGCTCAACGTTTGCATCAGTCAGTAGTTCGAGGTCGCTGCCATTCCTGTAAACCCTATCATTATCAGACACAAGAGAATACAGTAAAAGAGAATTTAACTCAAGTCTAGTAGGACTTGACAAATCCTGATGACCTCAGCTTTGAAACTAAACACTAACCTGATTTCATAATTTTTATCTATTTTCTAAGACATGATTATTTAGGTACTGGATGCTCAAGGACGTGTATAATAACGTCATCTCTCTGTAACAGTCATCATGTTATATTTTTGGTCTCATTTCTGGCATGACCATATCATAATTCAGCTGCTCATTGTACAGGCAGGATCCGCTGACCATTATTTCTGCAGCTAAGCCAAATGTCGGTGGTACTAAAATCACAAGACTTCATTAGGCTCAGTGTCATATGTTACATAAATCACTCTAATGCAATGGTTTATAGACAGTTGTCATGCAGTGCAAATACCAAGTATTGACGTCGCATTTCGTCGTAATGTCGTTACTGTCGCATTTCATACTGGCTGCGTTGAAAAGTTGAAAAATACCTGACTGTGATAAGTAATCCATTCATATCGTTTCATGTCTGGGTTTGAGGATATTTCATCGACTGCGTTGAAATTTTCCTGGCAGAAAAAACACATTGCCATGTTTGGTGGAGGTTTAGAATAAACCAGCAAGAATGGTTTACAAGATGGTGACACTAAAGTACTTAATACTTAATACTTAATACCGACCTCAGGGATGTGGTTTGGCGTTCATTTTCAGTTGAGTAATGCTTTGATATCATGTTTTGCCGATCCATCTTTTTAACTCGTCAGGATCTTGGTATAATGACACATTCAAATGAGAATATAATCTTCTTATGCATTTCCTGATAATTACATACAAGTGAACTTCCTAAATTGGGGCAATAATGAGATTCTAATCCTCGTCATTATGAACATGATCAGCTCATAATGAGGAGTTCGTAAGAAACTCGTACTGCATGCCAACACAAAAGCAGTTATTTGGCTAGATTTCACCAAGCCATTTTTCAAACCATATCTCATTGCGTTTACGTTCATGTCGTATGTTGTTGAACGTCTTGAGTATTGAATTAAACGATTGTCCCCACCTGTTTATGGCGATTTGTAAGAAGTGAATGAGTGAGTATAGGTTTACGTCTCAATCAGCGTTGTTCCAGCTAAATAATCAGGTCTGGACCAGAATATCCAGTGATCAGCAGTATGAGAATCGATCTACGCAATTTGGAACCGATGTCATCTGTTAACCAAGGCAGCGAGTCTGACCACCCGACCCTTCTAGCCGCTTTTTACTACAAGCATTACTGCAGATCAGTTCTAACGCGGATCTTCACGGGTCTCGCTTTGCATTTAATTTAACAATATTTTTCATATCAAGACTGATGATGAAATGAATTGTTGTGAATACGTGAGCATGTTGATGTCTTTGGCTCCTTTTGTGAAATGGAGCCACAAGATTGAAATGAACAACGGCGGTTGCCATATCTTGAACAGTTTGCTTTTACATTACAATATGTAGATCGGCATCGACAAGCGAAACCCAGGTGACTGCTGAATATTCGTGGCTGAGTCTCGCAGTGACAGTTTTGTCAAAGAGCAAAGTGTTCGTAAATCATAGGGGACCCTCTCATACAAGGTTATCATGGCAAACCACATTTGCTCTATTCTGACATATTATTCATACTGTGATACATTATTTGATTTGATTTCATACTTGAAGGAAATCAAAAGTGACACTAATTCTTGCATCGGATTTCATCAACGTCCGTTGCTACATCTGACTACTGTGTATTGGATGGAAAGATATGTGTGACGCTAAATCATTGCTGGGTTCTCAACAGCTGTTTTGTGTATTGGATGTGCAGTAATAAGTGACACAAAACCATTTCTATGGTCTCAATATTGACGTTTGAACATTACATGGATAGATATGTGTGACACACAAAATCATTGCTGGGTTCTCAGTAGCTGACGTTTTTGTACTGTGACACTAAATCATCCCTGGGTTCTCAACAGCTGTTTTTGTGTATTGACTGGGCAACAATGTATGGAACAAAATCATTTCTGGGATCTCAATAGCTGACTTTTGTGTATAGGGTGGACAGTACTGTGTGATGGTGTATCATCTTTGGACACCGCGAATTCATTGCTCAGTTGCCAATGGCTGTCTTGCGGACAAGATGTCGATTCTCCACAGATTGTCTTTGAATATTACCCAAACTACATTTTTTAAATCGTCATGACCGTCACCTTCGCCATATGGATACGAATAATCACATTTTCGTTCTGTCCATTGAAGTTCCTGCACTCTCACTGGTTCAACGCGCGTTACTGCATGCCATTTCTCAATGACTAATAATCTACGTCTACGAAAGCAAACTACTTTGACCACTGTGGTTTATCAGAGAATCCCGTCAATTCCCATTTTGTCCATCCGTATCATTCGTGCACAGGGCAATGTAACTGTGTCCACATATTCTGGATCGCAATAGCCACCTCTCGATACCTGGTACTGGGCAGGAATGATGCTACATACCCTTGAGGCATGTTTCTCGATTCTCACATGAGTTAGAAATGACACGTGTTGTTATCATGGAAGTTTCTGAGTAGAGTTTTTTTCAACTGTGTCCACCCGTCTTCATGAAACCAGGGTTTGAATATAGCAGTAACTGACAGGATTGTCTGGTCAGTAACACAGCGGTAACACAGCGGGAAAACTCGCAGAGCGCTGAGAAACCAACAAATATTCACGACATCGGGTTTTCTTCTGTGACAGACTGGAGATACGTGTGTACTGTATTGCAGGTATTACCTAAGGCTGATCTGTGGCTTTTTCTAGATCACAGAAAACACTCTTTCACGGTTTCTATTTCTTTTCTTCTAAATTCCAAGCTAAAACCTCATGATTGAACGTTCAGTTCGAAAGCAGGAACCCAGAGAAATGTTTATACACCTATGCATCGTTGTATGGACGAAGAACCGGAAGAAGACGAGTTGCTTCCCTTTGATAAATGTTTCGGTAGGGCAAGACGGTGCGTTGACATATTTTATTTCCCTATAATATGTAATAAGACAAATGAGAATTTAGGTTAGTTTTTTATCTCCATGAAAATATATTTCCATCAGACACTCATAAACACCCATAAAAAAAGACTGACTAATTCAGTTCAAATAAGTTAACCTTACTGACAGACATATACATCAAATCCACTGCCAAAACCAGTCAGGGTTAGGAAATGGATTATCGTATATTATCGACACAGCTACTGTACACAGACAAACACTGCTTAAATGATATATACTTAGTCAAACCTTTTGGAATGTACTGACATGAGCTGGAACCCTGCGACACTCAGTCACTAATCATACTTGAATAAACATCCGTACACTTCTTCAATTTATCTTTTGAAGCAATTTATATGTTTCTTAAATATTAAGCCATCAGCCATGTACATAAATTTACTTTAATACAAATATTCTATCATGGGAGGTTTCCTTATCAGACTTCTCAGACTAATTGATGAAAGGAGGTTCATGAATGATTTAGGAAGTATGACGTATCGAGTGACTGATCATGAGCGAGTTAGGTTTTGAGGCCAGATCAGTTTTTGTCGAGGGAAAATCAGTTAAATCATGAGGGATCACCTGCTTAAATTAGAGTGTTTGGTCAATCCCGCGTTGAATAGTACACACGTCTGGTGAGCAAGTTTGAGTATTTGAATTCTAAGCATTAGTTCATGTGAATGTTGCGTTTAGATGTATCCCGTTTAGCATTTAATCTTCAGCATGTTTAATTCTTCAGCATGTTTAGCTCTTAAATGTCCATATGTTATGTTGCTTACAGAGAAGTTATTCTATGCCGATTTTTTTTGTGTAGATGGGACGAAGATGGGGCTCGGAGCTCGCCATGTAAAACAGCTGACTGTGACATTGTGACGTTGTGACACTGTGACGTTGCTCATGCTATAATTCTCTGTTTAAGCAGGACGTTTGCGGTACACACACCAAGCTGGCATCTACTCCTTCCCCATAACATGAAATAAAAAAATAAAAAAAATAACAAGAAGGGAAGAAAGACAGAAAGAAAATAAGAAAAAAAAACACCACAAAAACCGCCGCAGAAGACGTTCGGTTGTCAGCCTGGGAGAGGGGTTTGGGGAAAGGTATTTTGTCAAATTAATACATCACTTTATCTCTCGCCATCAGTTCTCATTTCCAAGTTGTTCATTTCCAGAGGACATTTCTACACTGAGGTCTATTCCACATCTCGTCTGCAGCCAATAATTCTTGTGACTTAAGTTCAATATGGCGGCCATAGAACTGTCTCTCGACCTGACTTTCCACCTTCAGTTAGGACAGGACTTCATTTGTTACTTCATTGATTCTGTGTCGTCTGGCTAGTCCCGCTCACGTCGATCGTGTATTACGTCCCTGTACAGCTCCACTACTGTCGCAATTCATGTCGAGAAAACTGTATCCATGTTTAACAAATTTGCAAAGATCAAATGGTAAGGACTTCGACAAGTCTGTGTCCATTTATGTGGTACAGTTTGAGTTTGTGTATTTGATGGTGTTGACGAGATGAGGACAGGTTTAGCGCCGTCTTTAAGTACTCTCTCTCTCTCTCTCTCTCTCTCTCTCTCTCTCTCTCTCACACACACACACTCACACACTTCAAGTCATTGTGTGTTCATGTGTTCGTGTGTGTTCACATCTGAGTGCGTTTATATGTGTGTTCGCGTGTTAGTGAGAGAGAATGAGTTTTTGCACGTGTGTATGTGTGTGAGAACGTGTGTTCACTTGAGTGTTCGTTTGAATTTGCGTGTGCGATCAACCGTGTGTGTGTATGTGTGTGTGCGTGTGTGTGTGAGAGAGAGAGAAAGAGAGAGAAAATGTGTCTTCAGGTTTGTGCTCGTGTATGTGTGGGAGCGTGTGTGTGCACGGATGCGTGGATTACAGAATGTGTGTGTGTGTGTGTGTGTGTGTGTTCGCGTGAGTGTGGTCGTGTGTAAAAGTTCGGTTTTACAGTGTTGTTATCACACTGAGATACCATTCAAAACTTGACACAGTCTCCGATTTAGTCAAGTCTTTTCTTTAACGCCGTAATACCAAGGTAGATACAAGTGCCATCTTTTACCCTCTTTTCATATGACATTAGCTGGAATCCAACTATCGACGTTCAGCTGTAGAACGAAGCTGGTGAATGTGTGAAAGTATCTTTACTCCGATGTAGCGATATACCAGCCATATACACACATGGAGCCTGACACAAACTGTGACTGCTTGGATTCAATAAAACTTTAAAGAAACATATTATTGAAAAACTTATATTTTGCAATCTGATGTAATCTTTACTTTGTTTATCATGTTTTCAATAGGACCACAAATTGTGCGTGCGTGCTGTCAGAGTTTACTGTTTAGAGATGCATTTTGCCCAATAAACGAAAGTAATCTCTCTTTGATTTGGTAATTAACAGCCGTTTCATTCCCTTTCATTGTCCATGTGGTGAGCCAGGTGTGTCCTTGTGGAACAGCTTGAGAATGTCCTTTTCTCGGATTGTTTCACACTGATTTCTAACATCATGGTCGTTGCCAAAAAAGCAATAACACTAACACTGACTATGGCAATATGCCGACCAAGTGATATAAAAATTACGAGTATGATAATCAACAATGCAACAGTTATAAATAAATAAATAAATAAATAAATAAATAAATAAATAAATAAATAAATAAATAAATAAATAAATAAATAAATAAATAAATAAATAAATAATTTATTGATTCATAATTTTTATGTTGGGATATGTAATGAAGTGAACTATGAAAAAGTCATGGGTCAGTATTACCATACAGATATGCACACACATATAATGTTCAGTTATTTCATGCATGCACGCTTCTGATAAACTGGACTGAAAATAAACTATATGGACAAAGAAAGGGACGAAAGTAAATAATACGGTAACAGTCAACCAACCTAGGGTTCTTCTGGAGCAGAGCAGTAATTTGACTGTTACTTGAATATCACACTTTAAACTGACGTACTTTGTCCTGCTTTGATCAGTTAAAATGCTTCGGTTATTGACATGATGGCGTCAAAGGTATCATGACATCAGGAGATAATTGGATAAATTTTGTTTCGGATAATTCGTATATCCGTATTTCAACTGTTTTTAAGCATTACGAAAGCTAATTCAAGCAATTATTCCATATTCAGAAATAAGAGATAGATTCAACACAGATATAGCTTCATACATCGAAACGGCGTCCTAATGAAGTGAAGAAGTTTATGCGTATTCATGACCTTGTCTCCAAAAGTACATAAGTCTATAATTATACACATTTTCAGTGCGCATGAACAGTGAAATGATTATTTGCATATAATACAAAATTAATATGATTGGTAGAGTTCCCTTCAAACAGATTCCTGGATTTTGAAGTATTCTAACTTTTGCGGAAACATTAAGAAATTCACGTTTTATGTGTGGGATGTGTATAAAAATAACAGTATTTTCAGTTTTATCATACGTATACTGCTGTACATTTACACAAAATATGGACAATAGTGGGTCTCTATTCGCAGTTCGTTTCAAATGTACAGCTCTGGTTCAAGAACAGTCTTGAAAGCACAATAGTGATGTAGAAATGATGATGAGCGTAATTTACTTTGCCATATTTGATACGGAATCCTTACATATCCTGAAACATTGCACAAAACATGTACTATCTCCACAATTTTGGGATCCCTACATATGAAAAAAACCCATTCGAACAAGATACGAACATGTGACACCCAACTGACACCACCATGGTCTTCACTTAAGCGTTAAATAACACGCTTCATTTCCGTATTCAATAGCCTTGTCCAGTATTTACTATGATATAATGATATGATATACCAAGTTCAGCGGTACTAGATACACAATCGACTGAGATCATCATATAATGTATTAAAGGCACAATGTCACATATTTTCGACAATGCCGTGGTCTATATTTAATTTATAAATACAGTTTCAGACATTTCTGTAGTTTGGAGGTCTAATGGCCATGGTATTACTGTCAGAACCGTCAAGGTGCAGTTCTTGCCAGCCAATGCAACATCGACCATGGCACCGTCCGTGCCTTCAAAGCCCGATATCGACGTTACCTGCTGAAATCCCTTGTGTTTCGCATCAAAGCCAGTTCAACTGTTGATGAACTTGCTGAGCCAATCACAGCGTTGACTGCAGTACACTGGAGTTCTGCGGCCTGGCAGGAAGTCACCACTGCAGCAATTGAGAAATGTTTTGCATCTTGTGGGTTTCAGTAAAATTCATCTCTTGTTGATGAGGAGGAAGATGACGACGATGATGACAACGTCCCATTTGCTGAACGCATCTCAAATATCGCCAAAGGTATTACAGTACCAAGGCTTTGTTTCCCGCGACAAATGGAGACCGAAGAAACAGTAAGTGGAAGGAGGAGCAATTGTCTGACGAAGATGATGTCGATCCCGATCTCAGTTGTCCCTCCGAGTTGTGCTTGATATGCCCAAAGGACATCAGATACTTAGCTTCGACAAGCGAAGTAAGGCTACTCCAACACCGTCAAACCTTGGTGACAGTGGCTGAGAACATCTCTTGAGACGAAGTCAAAGAAACAGCTAGCTGAAACTGAAACTTACTGACTTTTTCACCTTATGAATTATTACACGGGCGTATGTGTTGTATTTTTCTAATGTTATCTTTACTGAGGAATAAATAACACGATGATTATCAACAAGTTGTTCAGTCGTATTTTACGGCGCACGGAAGATCATTCTCAGGATGAAAGGGGAAAAAGTTCTATAAACTGGAACGCCTGCTTTATCGGCATTATTTCCCAGTCCCAACGCCCAAAAGGCCTTCCACTGTATTGCACGTCCTTCAGCTTTCCATTGATGCAATAACATACTTATTATCTTACCTCATATATACATGTCGCTGTCTGATTGGCTGCGTGCTCTTCTATTATTTTCAATGCACATGCACCCCGTGTACAGGCGAAGTGTATTGCAATACACCCCTCTGCCAATAGCAGCTCATTCGGTACTGCGTGGTAGCTATCTCGCATAACATTGCATCATTCATGATGCACGGAAATCGCATCACTGCTTCGTTAAAGGTCACATGCAACGTAAAACACAGCTTCGCAGATTGTGGTACCTTTCGGTATGCACTTACCGAAACAAATCACAAAACATGCCAATTCAACCTATAAAGTTGAGACAAACGCGATGAAAAAAAGCCCGTGAAATCGGGAGTTCAAACGTTTCACTAAATTCCCCCCAGCGCTGGGGGAAAAACTGGTTTCAACAGCTATGCTGCTCTGCGCCCATTACGCATGCGCAGTTAATAGGTTCGCGGTGCTTGAAACAGTATGCATGCCCAGCGTCTGAGGTCGTGATCAGTAATCTAATCTTGGTTGTGTACACAAACAAGTAAATAATCTACTCGTTACGTAAAACAACTTGTTGATTGTGGTAAAACACTGTCTCGGTGTCTGGTTTATTTACACCTATATGTCTGCCTGCCTGTCTGCTAAAGACAGCATGCAATACACAGCTTCAATCATTGACCACGTGCAATTTGAACTTAACACCTATCAGACTATATGACATAAAGAAAATAAGTTGATTTATGACTCGCGCACCCGAGTCCCGTGTCTGCCACATTATCTAATTAGGCACGTGTGATACACATATGTTTTTATGTCTGTGGGTTGCAAACAAACTACATTCATTGTTTTCGGATGACTGAATCTGACGGAACTGGTGCAAACTCTTGTCAGTTTCAAGTCCTGCTTTGTACTTGGACGAATGACAGATTCCAGCCACACAGTAGTTTACCATCTCTACTGACATGATGTTTTACTGGATCGAGCGCATATTCAGAGAACATGTATTTTCTAAACCCAACATCTCTATATACATTCTTCATGGATAACGACTTCTTTTCGTGTATATGATTTTGTTTTGACAACAGTATATGAATCCATACTGAAACGACGCATCAAGTACACAAAAAGAAGTTGTTATCCATAAAGAATCTTACTTTCTTGTGACTGGCTATACTTCTAAAATGCCCATCAAACAGATCATCTTTCTGTACACACAATGAACCTTCAGCATATCAGCAAATGAAACAGCCAATCGGAAGCCGTCGTTAAACTTGAGTACATATCCACCCGCTATGACTGGGTTCGGTCTCCCGAGGGCTTCGTTTCGTGGGAAGTAAGCCCAAGTACAAAATATTGCACTTTTGAATCGCCATTGTACGCTTATAATTGTGTTTATTTTATGGTTTTTTTAAAGCAGCAATGTATATTATATGTCATGAATAAGTGATAAATGTGTTTTAATTATGTTTGATTTTTTGGTTGCATGTGACCTTTAAGATCCATTTCTTTCAAATCCCGGAGGCAGACAGGTTCAAATGCTGATTATATAGTTTGTGTGGATATTTTTCTTGCTTTTTCAAGTCATTCAAGTCACTCAAATAAAATTAAACAATTACGTGTAACGTCAAAACACAATATCGTCGTGGGACGGTGACATGATGAGTTTCCAATTGAATTAAGGGCTATCAGATCAATCATGTGTTTTAGCATGCTAAAGGGTGTTCCAAGCGATGTTAAACCCAGCGCTGCAGGCCGCTCAAACTCACTCATTAACTCACTCATTCACTCACTCACTCATGTAGCAGCAGACATGCCAAATCAATGTAACAGGAGTTATACATAGAAAAACCATGGACATGTTACGTTAGAGTAGCAACGGACATGTCAAATCAGTGGACATGATCAGCAGATATACTCCGGAGAGCAGCTCGCATGATCAGTGAGAGTATACCTAGCATGCTTAATAGAACTATTGATATGCTCGTACAAGCTACAGGCATAGTGTGTGACTGAGTGAGTGAGTGAGTGGGGCTAATGTTATGTAGATTTGGCTGAAGTCCAGCTGTACAACGGACGACACAAGAAACTGACACACATTGTACTCATGTGGGCAATCGAAACCGTGTCTTCAACGTGACAAACGAATGATTTAATCACAAGGTTACCTGCGCAGGTATGTATAATGACAACAGCAGCAGGGAGTTCAGAGAGCAGCCGGCATTACCAGGTAGACTAACAGCAGACATGCTGAGAGAACAAGTACTCACTGGGTCAGTTGGCATGTCCTGATAGAGGACAGCAGAGTGAAAACAGACATGCTCAGTGAATCAACGGACATGACCAGATAGAGTAACAACAGACATGCTCAGTGAATCAACGGACATGACCAGATAGAGTAACAACAGACATGCTCAGTGAATCAACGGACATGACCAGATAGAGTAACATCAGACATGCTCAGAAACGTAGCGGACAGGATCAGACATGCCCAGTGAAGCAGAGGACATGCCCAGTGGAGCAGTTGATATGCTCAGCGGACATGACCAGATAAAATACCGACATACTCAGAAAACAATAACTACTGCCGGAGATACATCTAGGAGTGACTCTCGGCGTGGTAGCTCGAAAAGCGGGCATCTATTTAACGTGACAAGCAAGTGACGTCATATTAGAGATTATGACGTCACAATATCACACAGGCTGACTATCCGACATGTTTCAGAAACTGGTACTGGCCTGCCAGGTGGCTGGACCCTCCACCGACTCATGATTAATTGAAAAAACTTGTCAAAACATCCAGTCGTTTTCATGACGCGAGGATCCAAAATGTGTCTCAACATAAAAGATAAGGTTTGCTTCTTGGATTCTTCTTAACACTTTAACAATACTTGCAGCTGCGCAGAAATATATTTTACTTTACAGAAGCTGATACTTTCAAATGCCATGCTGTTCACTACTACGTCACTGATTTCAGAAAAAAATGAACTTAGTCAAGATGCATTGTCAGTATAATTCATTCAAATTAAAGAAACGTTTAAATATCGCTGGAGGAATTGAAAATGTTACTCCGTCACTTACACAACAGAGTCCAATTCAAATTTTTATTGCGTGCGAAAACATCGATTAATTTTTAAGCACATGATCAACAACATAAAAGACGGTTTAAACTTACCTTTCATCACGGATACAAAAACACAGTAAATATTTTGATTATATTACTTACATGAAAGGACTCTGACCTTTTACATTCCTAGGCTTAATTCTGCTACTAGATGCTTTTTGTTTGAAAAGATCAAAGGAATTTCCATTATTACATTGCTAAAGAAACAGAATGGTGAGAGAGACTTGGTAAAATATAGCCACAAGTTTCAGTGTTAAGCCGCCTTATCGAGCACTTATCGAAGGGATTACAAAACATACTGACAGCCGAAAATAGTATACAATCTTAAAACCAATTCTAATTGCTGAAACTGACTGAACCACTTGCAGAATGTAGTTAGATACAACAATATACTTAACCGAGCGTGACAACTATCAAATGCAAGTGTCATATGCAAGGAGGAGTGATGTTTACCTGTCCGGACCATATGCATAACTGAATGGATAATGTGATTGAATTGATATACTATCCAAAAAAGAAATGCATAGACGAGAAATCTGTTGCGAAAATGTTACATTTTCACACATGTGTACTGGTCCACAAATAGACTTAAGTGCATGACATTGTACACTAGTTTAGAAGAAGGTAATGTATGTACAACCAAGTTGATACTAACGGAGACGTTGAACGCGGTGGTGACGACGTAGCACGACCCCGACGTCAGGTTTCCTGGCTGTCACACCAATCTCTTTCAACCAGTTCCGTACAGTTTGGCCGGATATCCTCTCACGCCCAGACACCCTGGCAGTACGCTCATGCAACTTTAGTACCCGGATGTATTGATCTTGGGTTGCAGTGATAACCGTGGTCTGCACGTACGGGGTTAATGAATGAATGAATGAATGAATAAATGGGTTAGTGGGTGAGTGTATGGATGGAAGTTTCAACCAAAACTAATGAAACGATAGAGACAATTATAGAATCAGACAGGACTGTGCCAGGTATAACAAAACAGCTTGTCTATAACAGCCCTCTCACCAGGTCGAGAGCCGACAAACATTACAAGAAGGTAATGTGTATCAGAACGTTCTGGCACACACGGTGGCCATCGCTGACAGAATAATGCCAGACCATGTTTGAGATGGAATGGAGGCGAGATGGAGACATGACATAGATAGTATCGTCGTTTGGGTGATCTCAAGGCGTGTCGCCCCGCGTGCGATGTTAAGCCATGCAGAAGTGACGACGTCATTCCTTTGGGTGGACACTGTCAACCATACGAATCGGATAGCCTCCATTAATCTTTTTGTGGAAGCTGAGATGTGCAGTGACGAAGCCCAGCGTCATCCTATCGTCAGGTAGCTGACAGAGAGTACCATATTGATCACAAGAACCCACACAACACTAAACAACTATCATATCAGTACATTACCTTGGGCGACAGGCCTTCAGGACACTGTCCACATTCAGTATCTCGGCGATAATCTTGACTGACGTATTCGACCAAAACCTTCGATCAACACACAAACGCTGATTAATGCTATGAGCGAGAATGGTAATGTTTACTGCCTGAGACAAATTCTTCCGCAAAGTTCCCTTCTCAGTCGTCACTGATCATGGATTTGAGACTCAAATTCGAACACATCTAGCTGGTGTCACTGTCGCTGAGTATGAAGAGGTTTGCCTAAATAAACTTAACATCATTGTTCCTTTTATCACAGATTTTCATTTTATCACTCGATTTCATTATAACTACGCAATCCGTCATCATTTCATCAATCATAACTGGTCAGTTCACCATTGCTCCTTGCATCGTAGTTGTTCATTTCATCATTGTTCTTTTATCATTGTCGTTCATTTCTCCTCTGTTCCTTTCAGCATATTTGTTGTTTTCACCATCGTTCTTTCATGATAGCTGTTCATTTCTTCCTTCTCTTTTCCTGTCATCATTGTTGTTTATTTCATCATTATTCCTTTTGATCATAGTTGCTCATTTCATCACTGTTCTTTTATGATATGATATGATATGATATGATATGATATGATATGATATGATATGATATAGGATATTTATATAGCGCACATATCCACGCACTAGTGCATGCTCAAGGCGCTGGTATTTTTCCCTCGATCACTATGTCAATCTCAACAGCACATCGTATTTCAGTCTCAACTCCCTGGGGAGTATACAACTCTTGCTGCCACTAGGCGCGCAGAGTTTCGTATGGCTCTCTCATCCAGTTGACAGCTGGGTGGACTGGGACACATAGTCACAGCACTTTGTCCAAGTTTACTGCACGTTGCTGTACTCGCAACTAGATGTATGCACATGTTCATGTGGCCACCATCTGGTCATATACCAACGGATTCGTGGGTTCTTGTAAGTGCACACGGTTGCGTACTGTACACATTGTCATTATCATTGGTGTTCATTCAATCATTGTCCCTTTCAACATAACTGTTCTCTTTATCATGTCCTTCAATTCATCATTGTGTTCCTTTCATCATAGTTGTTCATTTCATGAGTGCTCGTTTCGTCGTACGTGTTCATTTCATCTGCTCATTTTATCACTGTTCTTTCATCACTCTAGTTCATTCTCTCTCATTGTTCATTTCATCGCAGATGTTTCTTATATCATAGCTCATCTTGTTACTCTTATCACTATTGTTTTTCATTTGTTTTGGATTTTTAAAAGAATATCTATCTACCACATAGAGAGCGGAATGTATTTGGTCTCGAAGCTTGTTTAACTTGTTCACTGTCATGGCCTTGTTTTAGAATATAACTTCATAAACCTTTTTGACTAACAGCTGCGGTCTACATCTCATGACTTGTGCAATGGGATTTTCTACATGTCTCATTATTAATTCTGTAACAGATTAAGTTACGAAGCCAAGTGGTAACAGTTGGCATGGTAATTAACAGATGTCACGGGCCGGAACGGGAATTGCAACAGTATATAGGAATATATTGCAAGAAATTTGCTAATATACTTATTTAGAGGTTTTTTCTCCAAGTCACTTGATGTTTTGAGGAATGTGTTACGTTTTTGGCAATCGCATCCGTTTTGTAACATTGGCAGATTTGAAATACACATACATATATAGCTGCACATTAGCAAAACATAATTCAATGTTTGATGAAAAATGTACGCATCCTTCTGTTGCGTGTAGTTTACTTAATAAGAGTCACGTGTAGGTTGTTGATAATATGGAGGTATGGATGCGTCAAAAGATCAAGAGACGGATTTAAACTTATGGACCTGGTTGGTATGTACCGTACAACCTCTTTTATACGGACACTTTAGTGTGGAAACCATGGATTCCCGACCATTGCACTTGGGAATATATACACAAATTAATGTAGACATTAATCTACACGATTTCAGTTTGATAGGGAACGAATTAACAGATCTCGAATTGAAAACCATTATCTGGCCGTCACAGTGACACGTACATGTACATGTTTGAGACTGGAACATAAGAAAGAGTGGTAAATCTAGGGCCGAAAGAGTGACCCAAGCAAGTGTATCAAGCAAGATAATCACCCTCGAGAGCCATTGTAACCCGTCAATACCCATTTGTATCTGTTCGGGACTGGGATTCTATTTGCTTCGCCAACCCCGTTTATGTGACTGCATGTGGTGTGGTGTGGTGTGGTGTGGTGTGGTGTGGTGTGGTGTGGTGTGGTGTGGTGTGTGTGTGTGTGTGTGTGTGTGTGTGATTGAAGTGTGCTGTGAGTGATCTGCGTGTGGTGTGTAGTGTGTCTATGTTGCATGTGTATGGAGTATTAAATATAGATCGGATTCCAAAACTCTTCAATTATCAGTCAGAAACATATTTCTACATATTTTCCAATTAGAATAGTCTTCTTCACGAGACCTTTCTCGGAGGTAATTAATATGCAGCCAGATCGCCTCTTTACGACGTGTGCTCCTCCTTAAAACACAGCGACAGTCAATCCGTTCTTGAGATCACCCAGCGTGAAATATGAACAAGTGTTTCACGTGATTCTTTAAGGATGGTAATTAAGATATCGTGAGTTCAGCTTAACAAAAATGATGCTGCGAGTAAATAATGCCCTATGTTGGTAATGAATATGCATGTTTAAAACTGAACAGCTATATTTCGGGTTTTCAGTAATCAACACGAAACGTCCCTTAACACGAACACAGATGGCAAACTACGCCGACCGGTTTCTGAGCAGACAGTCTTCAATGAACAACTTAATGAAATTCGAACGGAATCGTTGTACCCAGCCATGCAAAGAAGCACTTCGTCAGACCCCAACATCCCTGGATAATATAACAGACGGGCCCGATTGACGAGAGACGCTGCTATTGCCAAGCTGTAGATATTACAGATTTTAGAACGCTCTTCTTTCTAAAAAAAACCCAGAAAAAACAACATTTTGCTAAATGCAAACAGATTATACAAGCGATGTAGTGATCAGCTTGCAAAGAACTGTATTTTGTGCTTGATGGCTAATTGTGGTATAACATGATGTAGGTTTTTCAAGACTCTTGGCATCAACCATATGGCTCGTTTCTCTGTCATTAATATATATGAAGTATAGTTGTGTCCCTGGTCTAATGTCTACAAAGTCAATGTCTAGACTGCCTAAATTGTTACTAGAACCAGATTACAGACCGTTGTCCCTTGGTAATGCAAGTACCTAGTTATTACCATGTGGACGCTGATAATCCTATTCCATCATTCCTGAGGCAAATGTTTCTTCTGCATGGTACCTATCAAAGGAAGCTGTATGGATAACCGAGGTCTTCATCACTACGTGCTTGATAGACAGTGCCCACCGTGCATTATTTTGTTTAGAGAGTATGGAAGATTGGGTTAGCTTTTTTGTGAATAGATAACCTTGAGTGACTAACAAAGCGGCTGTTTACGAGACGAACGATGGTTCATAAACCAAGGTTTTACATAAGCCGATTCTGGGATTAGAATCCAACTTAAGCGTATACTGCAACACTCAAGGGAAGCAACTTTACACAGTGAATTACGGATCTTCAGACAATGGGGCAACACGTGAACCACTCACAGTCTTTGAAATATTCTTATTAATGAGAGTGGTTCCACTCAGCGTTCAAAAACACTCTACTAATATCATGGCGGCGGACCCTAGAAATGGGCTTCAGACACTGCATAAATGACATCAAACCCGGATGTCCAGCTTGATCCCACTACCCCACAATACCAAAAGAATTGATAGAAGCACACTACCATCCACATGAAATACAAAGGCTTCAGACGGACGAATACGTCGTCTTCGTCTCTATCTTTTTCATTGTAATAACCTGTGGTGATCCAGGTTAGAAATGGCTTGTCGGTAAAGGCGGCTAACGGCATCGGGTGGTCAAGCTCGGTGACCTCCAAGTTAGGCAGAACGATCCCTATGATGCTTATCACTGGATTATCTGGTCCAAACTCGATAATTTACGGACCGTACAGGTGGAATATTGCTGGGCGCAGCGTTGAACAACAAACAACACCAATCGTTGAATGTTGCACTCATCGCGCCATAGACAAACCCAGCAGGCATTTTCACCTGGGTAGCATCAGGTCAACACGAAGTTGACCACAAGGGTCAAGGAGACGACAGCTTGGCTTTAAATTTCAATATACATGTTACGCCCTGCGAGTAGATTGCGATCTGATTTCCTGGTAGTTCTATTTTATCAGTTCACATATGGACAGCATCAATATTGCAGCCTGAAGGGTAAGGCTGTGTGTTTATGAGTTCAGATTTCAGAGTTGAGTTATGTCACGGCTGCCATAACGACCTCTGTTACGTACGTAATTCCAACGGCTTCAGGATTCCACGCAATACACGAAACATCAATTATTTTCATAGTCGTAGGTACAAGGCTATGGTAATATAATACAGCAACGGCGTAGAAAATCGAAGGATATCTAAGCACTTGAATTTTTGTCAATGATTTTACCTTGTATTTTTTTAAAAAAATAATCGTGCATCCATTAGGGGCACATCGATTCTTCTCGTCTAGCTTTCCTTGAGATTGATCTGACTGCAGTGTGATGATTATGCCCTTTTTCGGAAAAGAATGATCATGTTTCTTACATCATTCAGATCTTTTCTCAAGCCTAGAGCTATGGAATATTTTGTGCGTAAAATTTTGCTTACTGTGTGAAATTACCTTAAAACGTGGAAAAGAGCATAATTTCCTTTACTTTCTAGGCACGTTTAATGTTATAAACGAAACCAAATTGGTAAATAGAGGGGCTTATCGCTACAGATATCGCCCAAGTTGTCGTATCATGACAAGAATAGAACGTACTGTACAAGGAACACGTGTCTTCGTAGCACAAGACGATGGCGTCATCAGCTATCTATCGTTTCCGATTCCTACGCTTGTCTTTGAATATTACACAGATGTTCGATTGGTCACAATCCTGGCGGACACGTGAAGATCTTGGCTGGAATAGGTCAACAACCCATGCTTGTAAGAGATGACTATAATAGGGACGGGTGGTTAGGCTCTCTGACTGCAGACACACGTTATACTATCCCAGATGCATATATAGATGCTCATGGTGTTGATCACTGGATTGTCTGATCCAGACTCGATTATTTACGGACCGCCGCCATACAGCTGGAATACTACTGATTGTGAGGTTACGCAACAAACTTGTTTCAATGTGAGACTGTCGGCTAGATACGAAGGCTGTGGCCGTTGTCTCGAATATGATTTACATGAAACTTAGTTGGTATTGTACTGGAGTGAGTGTACCGTAATTTTCACTCACTGACTCGAGGCAAAGTAGGCTCCTTAGGTTGTACCCTCTCTTGCGAAGATGGATCAGTTGAATACACCATCTACATATATTCTATGACGGTATAAACTCCTGTTCAAATGATGTTTGATTTTGGATCAATGTAATATATGCTAGCTAGGTGAAATGGGATACCACTTCAAGCACTAACCTGTTCTAAATGTAACCATGAGAAATGTGTTCAAATGCCACATGTTTCTTGAAGAACAAATTTGTATACGACTGTATCATGCCCATAATAGACCAATCATCATATAAAGCTGCATGTTTGAAATATGAACCCATGGTTGTGTAAATGTGGAATTATATCCAAAATGGGAAAATGCCAATTCCGCATCTGACACCTCCGTAAGAGAAACGTTTTGAGTGAAGAGACGCTGTAGGGTGCCTTGGGAAATCCACGTGCACATAAAGTGTGACGTCACTATATTTTTTTGGTATCCACTGGTTCTCCAGTGGTAGTAAATAAGTCTAAAAAATGATTGTGTAGACGAAAAGTATTTCATTATCAGAATATGCAAAATCCCAGAGGCCGAAGAAAAAAATATGATTTTCAACGCAGCTCTGGTCTTACACCTTTGAAGGATTCCGGCTTTGAGCCACGAATGTTTTAGATTCGTTCGTTTTTTTTCGCTTTCAAAGGTTAACGCTAATCTGTTTAAGTGCTTTACATGTTTGCCCTCAATACCTCGAACACTGTTTATAATCTACTTACGAGGAAAAAAGAAAGCCATCATTAATACCGTTTTATACATTAGTGTGAGTAAACTCAAGGCTGATTTCACACCTTTCAAGTAACTTCTCCTGGAACGTCATCCAGAGACCTATATCTATCGCGGCTTCAATTGCAAAACTAGCATCATAACCATTAATCATTATAAGAAGAAACACGCGATTACACCGACTGGCCTCGTCTTTGATATGAATCCGATATACCCTGATTATATGAAAACACTTTGATGATGGAGTTTACATGGCGTTACAAATCGCCCACAGCAGGCATTACGTTGAAACGGCATGCACAATGAAGACCCCAATCCAGTAATGCGCATGCCACCAAATGAAGCCTTTGTGATTGGCTAATGCCTGTCGTTATTTCCGAAGAACTGCATCCTGTTCAGACTGATAATGAAAAGTTGCTTCATGCGCTTGACTCTCCTAAGCAGCTCGAGTTTCCCATCCGTAATATATTTATCAATGATGCCATCCTCGGGGACACGGCTCTTTGGATGTGACTGATGGTATGCCCCCCTCCCCGCCCCCTCGCGCTTTCGCAAGGTTTCCATAAGAGGCAAGACCATACGCAGCGTTGGAATCCTGCAAAGATTTAATTATAAACGATAATGAAGTCCCTGTTGGTCTTTAATGGGAACTGTTTAGTGTCAACATGCTTCACCAGAGCGAGGATATGCAAATTTAGTCAAGTTCACAGATTTTATTACCCAAATGTCCTGTTTCTTTTATGACGCTTTTTGAGAACGAATAGTTTGCAGAGACGTATAAACAGCAGCATATTTCCATTGTCATTTGGATGGAAAAAGGACAAAAAGCGAATCTGACAGATGTCTGGAGCACATGTTGCACGTCACAGAAGTTTGTCACAGAGCATCGTGTCACTGTCAGCCTGGTTACTGTCACGCAAATTACTGTCACATTGTTTGTTGTCGTGTTAAAAGAGGTCTGGACGTTACTTTGCAGCATTGCCAAACTACCAAAAACACAGCTATCAATGGGGTTGTTCCGATGGTTCTCCGTGACTTATCTTTCGTCAGAATGCTATTCCCCCAGTATTTACTGTTGCTATTTGTCATAGCACTATGATCATGCTACGTAATATGTATACTGCACTCTCCAAATATCAGATCTCACACTTTACTGTATCGTACTTAATCAAAATATCAGACGTCGCCCTTCTCTGCATCGTACTTCATCAAAATATCAATGGCTTGTGTTATTTGTCATTCCACCACGAAGCCCATTGTTCACTGCCTCAGATTCTTTGTGACAATACCACGGAACCATTATTCACTGCTTAACGTTTTTTTCATAATACTACGTCCAAACTTGACACTGCCCGTAGCTGATGTCCCTACCCTGATTCTACGGTCATTTGTAAGTTGTTCATTCTACCATCACAACGGCTTTAAAACAGTCAACCCTAATTACTCTGGTAACTCTTTGTGAGGCGTTGTCGATTGAGAATAATGCATTTCATTTCTAAATGGCGCGTATAACTATCAAGTCTGGTCGATGTGTCGTTTGTGTCCTGGTGACTGTGTAAACTACTCCCCCTTCGGCTTAATGCATTATTTATAAAGGAGGACAGGGGTCTGGGTGTAAACCGAAATGGCCGCTGGGTGCAGTCTAGACCTTCTGTCACTGATAGTTTATTGCAGCCTATCTCACCGAACCAAACAACACCACAGAATTGTCAGAAAGTGTTTCACTTGCGGGTTTATTTTGAAATTGCAACAATGGAGTGGCAGATTTGGTTTTAACTGTGCTATGCGCAAACGTTATGATTTTTCACAAGAGCTTAGGATCAAGAAAAGGAATCACGCATAATTCTGTTGTGTTAAAGAGCGCGGGGAACAGAAATGTTGGGTGAAGATATTGGTATCCATACACACAGAGATGCGTATGAAGACTCTGGACAGTCCTTTCGTGCAATTAATATCCTCGATGAGGACAAGCCCTTTGGGTACACCGAGGTATAAATGGTGAAGCACACCTCGCTGTCTTGGAGGATCAACTCGGACAACAAATACGGGTTACTGAGAGACAGTCTGCATTGGTATCCTCACAATAATATCAGAGCTGACGACTCTAACATCTCTGTCCTGCAGGATCAGCTGGGAGAAAAAATAGAGATCACTTGGAGATATTGTGCATTGGTATCCATTGTGGAGCAAGGTTTGACAACTCGACTGACAAACCTACAGAGATCAAAGACATACACTAAACTCCCACAGAGGCAGAGAATAATTTAATTAGTAAGTAAGTGTCGGAATACAATCTGAATTGTTATGGTCACACGCCTGCCAACCAAACTGTAGGTTGAGTAATGTTACATCAATCGATCTGATATTTTATATGTCCAAACAAAATTGCAAGACCAAATGACCATTCATATATCCAGCTTGCATCTAAGCAAATAACAGTGTATGAAGCACAGTCACGTTATTCGTTCCATCCTCACAACATGAAGAGCAGTTGTAATGCTGGCTCCTATTCTCCAATAACTGTTCCATTTCTCCTTTGATCTTTTTGTCATGATTCTGCCTTCTCAATCAATAGTCATGTCCAAGCGTAGGAACCGTTTCAAAAACAATAGTACATATTGTTTAGCATTAAATATTTTTCAAAATAAGGCGGCAGTGTTCAAATAACACGAACGCAAGCCTTGTACTTTTGTAACCTTTTCTTAAACCGTCGAGAAACTGTGTGACTTTAACACTACATATCATCTTGAAATATTTTTCTCTGTCTTACGTAGCACATTTGACCTGTTTCTTTTCAGTAATAGCAGATTTGGGGTTTGTCAAATATGTCTGTAATTCACCATAACACCTCTAGAGAAGCAAAAACCGAACTTCACACGTGATGTCCTTCTCGAGAATACATTCGCGACCATCGGCGTAAAAACGGTTTCTCCACCGCCCGTTGACATTTTAGCTGCGGTTGTGCTTCAGATATTTATGACTTTCACGTTGGATTCAGGTAACTATATATGTTGATAGTGCAATAAATAAGTAACGAAAAAATATGGTCTTCAGCTAATGACGCCATAGAAAAAAACCAAGTGAAAGCCGAAACATACCCCAGAGACGACCAGCTTGATTTATGATGGCACTGAAATCAGAATCCCACCCTAGTGTATTTGGGAACGCCATATATATTCTTAATATGAGTCTTTAGAAAAGTCTTTGAGTGCATCGAATGTTTTGGAGAGTATCATAAACGGAATAACTACTATTCACACATATATATTATGCAACACTTTATTGTCTACCAGTGTTTTATATGGATCATATAGAGGGTTGACCTTAAATACATTCAAAGACCCCTCTATCGAAGTAACAGTGTTTCGACTTAACCGAAATGATAATCCACAGGTACAAGGCTTCTAATTCATGACAACGTAAGTTCGATACTAGCGTGTTTGACTGTATGATGGAGTACGTTGCGAATTATTATTCCACAGAAATTCCTCGGAAGTTCTCATACTTGTTGCTGGCATGTGTGTTTTCCATTTGTGTGGAAGTCCTCCTCCTGCTGGTCTGAAGCGTTCACCTCAGTACCAGAGATATTGTATGATACTTGACAGACAGGTCTCGTCCAGTTTGGAAACAGGTAGACATTTCATCGCGTCAAATCTGGTGAACATTGGTCATCTATTTGTATCAGTGCCACAGCCATTCATTCCAAGCACGACAACAGCGCAAACTTCAGAACAGTTTATACAAACTTTGCCGTTTTCGTAAGAGCCGTCTGATGTTGTGACTATTGAATAGCCCCTGGTTGGTTGTGTCGAACCAAGACTCACCGATGTTTACAAATCGCTCAAGAAAAGAAACTGGGTCTTCTTCAAAACGACACATATCTTCATGAAAAAAGATGAACATGGGGTGTTGCTGATCAGTAGTCAAAAGTGTTGGTAGATAGCGATATAGACATCTGTCCGGCTCATGTCTAACTTCACATTTCAACTCTCCTGAGCATATGGGAGAATCCTGCTGGATTGGCAATATAACGTGATGTGGCAACGATCATCCACAATAAATGTATTTTATAAACATTCTCCGTATTGGTTGTTCTGATCTTGTGGCAGATGATCTTTGAGGCAAAATCTGTGGAACCGAATACAAAATCATCTAGTTTATAATGTCAGGTTTGGCGCATGTGTACCTTTGTTGCAATGAAAATATTACTCAAAGAGCGACAATGCTACGTAGTGACATGGAGATACATAACCAAAGGATAGCATGGTAGCTTTACCGCACATTTGGTGAAGTGCCACACGTTTTGCTTGTTTTCGTAATATCTCGCCTATAATTGAATAATTATCCTCAGGAGATGTCATCATTTCTGCATTTAAGCAGTTTCAGTTTAATGTGTTTGAAGACATAACTGTAGGTAGTACACATTTTCTTTCACAAAGCAACCTTTACTAAGGTTAACCTTAACACCCATTCTTTAACATTGCACTAAGGTTACCTTAGTGACTTAGTATCACCTTAGTGCTTTGTGAAAAGTCATTTTGATGGCTGCGGAAATGTGCTGGACATTGTAGTCTGTATATATGGAGCCCACTGTTCGTTGTACATGCAAATGTGAAGGGTGCATTGATCGCCCTTCCTCGTTGGCTCAGAACCTTTCGTCAATGGATTCTATGTGGCAATCCAATCACCCATGAGTTAATGTTTCGAATGCATCCAACATTACTCCATTCCAAGTCCACATGTTCCATTCCAGCATTCATTCATGAACCAACCATTCACGATTAATCCTTATTCATTTTCATTCTTGCACTAAACTAGCCCCCACGCTACCCCATTGTCTTAGCCAAATCTTCCGTTTAGTTTGCTGCTTCAAAGTCTTCCTTTAGTCTGCTTACATCTCTTCCGCTAACGACTGCTTCCAATTCTTTCCTTTAGCCTGCTGCTTCAAAATCTTCCTGTAGCCTGCTTTCATCTCTTCCGCTAACGACTGCTTCCCATTCTTTCCTTTAGCCAACTACTTCAAACTCCTCTTTTAGTCTGCTTACATATCTTCCTTTAGTCTGCTTACATCTCCTCCTTTAGTCTGCTTACACTTCCTTCTTTAGCTCGCTCACAAGTCTTTTAATCTTTCCTCACACATAAATGTTGCATTCTGATTGGCTGAGTGCTTTTAGGTGTCTTACAAGTGAGTAACATTTCTATGTAACCCGCTGGGAACGCCAAAGTCATTTGGTACTTCGTGGTAGTAATTCTTTATCTCGAATAACATTGAATCACGTATGAATTTCTGAAATTACCGATGTTTCCCGAATGCAAATCGACGGAGAGGAGATAACTCTGGAGGGGGTTTTGTCGTCCATGTTGTTTCGAGCCTCAAACAATTTAAAATCAACATAGAGGTGTTCGGGTAGATAAATCCGTTGTTCACTGGTTCCTCGGACTCAAGGACCATTGACAAACATCGATAGTACAACAACCAATGGACCCTGTGAGACCAGTGAATAACGTATATTCTAACCTACTTACATCTTTTCATCTAGTCCTCATGTATCCCATCTCCTCAATGAATTCCAACTCATATAAACTATTTCTAACTTATCTCTCGACCTGTTATTTTATAATCTCAAAACCGGCTTGTACCGCTTAATGACCTACTCTCATAGTATTGTGTCTGCTAACCGGCTGGTGTCTGGCCTTATAACCGACATGTATCTGACCTGCTTGTATCCCACATATATCCTGCTTGTATCCTATCTGACACTCTACTTGTGTATTCGTGAGCCTCTGTTTAATGCCCAAGCCTGTATGTACTTCCTCTAGTATCCTCCTTGTAGAACAACTCATAACCTACTTGTATCCAAGCCTGCTTGCACCATATATATTAGCCTGATTGCTTTTCGTCTGTGAACCCGCTTGTGTCTCTCTTCTCAACCTGTTTGTATCTCGTGTCTCAGGCTGCTAGTATCCCGTCTATTAACCTGCTCGTATATCGTCTCAGTGCCTGTCACTAAAGGTTCATGTAGCAATTCCAGCGAGCGTACTTACGGCTAGCCTGCATGTAATGGCATCAGACGATTAACGGTTATCAAGATAAATGGCAAGCTAGACGTTTATTGAGTGTGATATTAGTGCTGAATTTCCCAACGTGTTTCTGGAGAAGCAGCTGCTGTACAACCAAACCAGAACAAGACATTGTAATACCATTCTGCGAAACGACACAACATATGATATACGTTGAGATAGCGTAATTGCAGAAATGAGTGTACAACGCAATTCCCGCCACCCGGGGATCCGACGTAGTCAACTAACGAAGCTTTAAACAAGCTTGGGGATAAAGGTTAGCGGATCGGAACCTGATATCCTCCCCAACAAGCTTGATTCCGGAGCAGACGAAACTGGTCTGGCGGTTCAAATGCATTCTTGAATTATTCATGGCTGCTTTAATCCAATTTTAATCAATCGAGTGGAAACATTCTAATTTGGAAGGAACCAAGTTGATGATTAAATACCACAATACCTCTATCGTATGCGCCATCTTGGACGCAGGGAGAAAAATAAAAGAAGGTGTAGAAAAATGGTGAAAAGCCAGACTTACAGATTCGTTATATACGTCAGGGTCGCGAGACGGTTTTATCGTATTGGCACACGTGGAATTATTCATACCGCTTGTGATATGTCATACGTCGTTGTAATGCTTGTACAATATTGAGAGTGAAGATTCATCGTTATTCAGTTGTACATAGGCAATGTCACGCAATGTTTTACGTCGATAGCACAAATTCATGGTAACGTTATTATTGATTGAAAGCATATCTCGTCATTTACGATGCAGTGACGTCACGCTTTTCCACGACAACCGAGACAACCATCTGCAGACGTCACGACCTCTGTCTGTGTGGAAGACCTCGATGAATTTTGGACCATGAATACCGTGACCCTTGCATGCAGACAAAGGGACATAAAACATTTCAATTTCTTAAAACATTTTTAAATACGTTAAGATTATGACCACTTCTCTTGAATATTTTCATTTTAGATTTTGATGTCTAGCAGGTTATGGATATTTTTGCATGGAATGTTTCTAGCAATGACTGATTAGTGCTATCTCCTATCATCGTGTCAACAAAGGTTCACAATGATTTAATTGTATCATAAAGTTCACAGATCTTAAACTGTATATCATGTTTTGAATACTGTTACTGATGAGGTGAATATTTCCTGTGCACTACCTCTCAAGATCCGCGCAAATAAGGTCAAGAAGTTGTTACTCCTTGTATTGACACTTTGCCTAAATCGTGAAAAACACATTACCTAGCATTCACAACACGTTTACTTGTTTGTCCCCGATGTGTGGGTTGTTGTGTAAACGAACCTAAGATATTTTACCTATGATATTTTAAGTGAGTAAAAGTAGTCTCAAACTTATTCCAAGAAATACATTATATTTATAAACAGATAAGCATCAGTGTTATCATTTTCTGACGTCACTGTTTTGAAGATTAGATGAAGATAAATCGGGATATGTACACGTTCGTATCAAATTCTTAATAATGCAAACCATGCTTTGGTTCTTGTGACATCACTACGTGAAGATATTGCAACTGTATCACTAACAGTTGAGACAAGATCAAAGCTCAGGACACAACATATGACACCATCCAGATGGTTTTGTACTATATCACCTGATCAGTGTAGATCAATCTTGTCGTGAGAAATATTATATTTACTGTTCTTTGAGAAGGCTGGTTGCAATTCTGTAGAAGCCTTACCCATCCAAATGGGAAGCTATTTTGTCATCATTAGCGCAAATAGACGGTGTGATGTAGTCAAAATATGGTTAAAAGTATTTGTTTCATTACCGACCAGAAAGACTATTTTTCGGAAACAGACGTCAGTAAATCTTTTAGACACTGTTTAAACTAAAGCCATGAAATATTGACGTATTGTAATATACGAAATGGATGTACGTTGTGAAATGCCCAACCTGGAATCCAAATCTTCCTTAGCCTTTTATCAATATGCTACGAGTACTGAGGACAGAAAGAGTGGTTTCTCGTGATTGATTACTTAACAAGGGTTGTGTTTGAGAAGAGGCTGCTATGGCATATCGATAACATATAGTCTACGATTGATCAAGATTTCCGATATTCAAACCACCGATAGATGAGAGGTCCAACTGTTACATTTTCAATGAAGACTCATCGCATGAAAGCACAAAATATCTATTCTTTAAATAATCATATGCTGATAGGTCATTTTGATACAATTTACTCTCTTCTTTAATATTAAAGCTTTGGGAATATGAAATTGAATTTATACGTCTAAAATATGGATTTATTCGATATCCTGTCTCGGCCTTTCACAAAAACACTGATTGCATCGCCTTGTCTATTAAATCAATCTTTACTAAATCAAATTAGATTTTAAAAAAGTCGATGGAAGATCTTGGCAACTAGAAACTGAAAGTTGTAATTTTAGCTTTATTGTCTACTATACAATAAAGTACGTGTATGTACGTGTATAACTGGAAACTACAATATGAATTTTTAAATCAAAGATCTGCGGCTGCAAAGTAAGTAATTTGCCCAAATGTCCTTGGGTGCCGTTGCAGTTCAGTTAAATGACGTTTGAATTTAAAAGAGATATCCCAAAGCTTCAAATCCACCCAAATTAAATATGACTGTGGGCATATTTTTAGAAAGAAAACACATGCTGGATTGAGTAGTGTAAAACATCATTTCATTTGGTCTAACATGAACATTTAGAACCAAGTAACCTAAAACTTAACCAAACTTCAAGTGACTAAAGGTGACCTTTTTCGCATGCAGGGTTACGAATTTATTATGCACTCAAGCAGGAATCAGATCGGAAATCTGATGCACGTGTATTTCGTAAATTCACATGGAAACAAACATGAATTAAGTCTTTGGTGCTTGGCACCAGAGTAACTATAAAAAAGAGGATCTAAATACTCGAGTCTCGTCCAAACAAGTCAGTGAGCATCGATCCAGGTAATTGGGAAACGATAACATGCTTCATATCTGAGTACTTTCATACATATGGTCCTGAGACGATATGGTTAGGTCGGGCGACGTTTCAGGTCCGACGGGTAAACAAACACAAGAGAACAAACTTCTTTGACAAAAGTGAGGTAATTGTTGCATTTCAGAAGGTTGAGGCGCTCAACCCTCAACTAAATCTCGCAGGCAATACTTGAGTGTTCTTCCTGGAATGAGACCTGCGGATTATTATGACACTGGATTCTTACAATTAACTGATGGGTTAAAAGCATGATTCCCCCATAGGATGCATTAGCAGTGTAGTATTGCAAAATCTCAAGATCAGCAACGAAACAATGACACACTTTGTTGACATGGTTAAAGGTGAAGTTCAAGCAATCACAAAGAGGGGTTGAGTTGAGTTTCGAGCAACACTATAATAAATCTCAACAGTATTCACGTATAATGGTAATGATCTGAGTTTAATATGTGATTCTGGTATCAGTCTCTTCTGTCAGTCTGGAAGTTGATCTGTGATTCCCGGCTATAATGATATTAATAATCGTAATGATATAGCCACCTTAAATATCTCTGAACTGCACACCGTAGGGATATTCTCTAAGCGCAAAGAACACGCTGGACATTATGGTGACAATGGTTAATGCCACCACTCTCAGAATGAGATATCCCGCTGTCAATCCTTTATTCTAGTCTGTGCTTGTTGTTAAGTCTCTGATACTCGTGTGCGATGTTGATCTGTGACTGCCCTTCTGCCATAGAATGTCATCACAGTCTTAGGTATCGAGCTGTGACTACCTTGTGTTATGTCAGTCTGTAGTTTCCGTCTACAATAATAATCTGTTGTAACTGTTGTAAATATAGGTCTGTACTGCCAACCATGATTGCAATCGGTGGCTTGTGTCTTCTGTGTCAGTCCCAGCTGTGATATCAATCTATCAGAGCGATGCCGTTGCCGTTCTCCGTCGTATGTGTCAATCTGTAACTCCTGTTAGTCTGTGGTATAGTCTGACGTCTGCACCTGTGACAGCCATCCACTGTATTAACCTCCGAATCCCGTATGTGATGTCAATCTGTAACTGCCGTCTGCGATGCCATTCTGTTATTGTAGTCTTCGGTATCAATCCGTTTACAATGTCAATCTCTTACTCCAGTCTGTGATTGCCGTTAGTGATGTCTCTTCCTCTACTCCCCCATGTCAGTCTCTATCGATTCTCTAGTTCTCCAAATTGTTGATTCCTGTCTCCGGAGACTGTTTGTACCATTGTCTCTATTTAAGGGCATTGTTTATCTCGAACACGTCACGTTATAGTCCATACTGTCATATTCCAGAAACCTCATGTCACGTATACACACATCTTCAAAATGGTGTTACGAAATGATTCCTATGTTATTTTCTCAGTCTTTGTGGTCTCATACTTTTAACCTAAACTAACCTGAGTCACCTCTTGACAGATTCACTTTAGGAAATACCCATGTGTGCTCGGCAGGTTCGATAATATCCATACATCAAATAAAAGATTTCAATAAAAGGACACCCAAAACAACATGGGTTATCAGGAAAGAAAGATAAAATAAATCAATATTCATGCTTTGTATTTCCATTAGGAGTTAACAGTCTGGTAAATACTTCGAAAATAATCTCAGTACCCGAAATGTAATCTAGAAGCGTCAATGGAGCAGCGTCCATGCGCTACCTTCATATAATACTCCCAAACTATACTGAATGTGCCGTCGACAGGATTGTGGTATTTACATGTTTGATCCAGAGGGATAGCACTTGTAATTACCAGCCTGTTCAACGACTCCCGCAATCTGGAAGTTTTTAAGGCATGTTCTATCTGATTCCATTAATACCGATGTATATCTTCGCCTCTCAAGCTCACTTGCTCTCTTTGGGAGTATCGGCCGCCAGATTACATCATTGAACTGCCAATAAAACTTTCAAATGGATGTAAGAACGAGCTGGTATATCTCTGCCCATTTTATATGCGATCCCTTGGCGAAATCAGAATCACCCCAACCCTTCGAGTCCCGGTCGAAAAAGTAAGTGCATTTAATGAATGCTCCCAAAAAAGGCGGAAGTGACGATAAGTCAACCGCCATGTTGGATGATCGACAGTCGCTCCTGATAACATCTTAGGGTTGGGTTTCTTTATATTTCCTCTACCTTACTGAGCTGTCTCGTTCGTGGGGACTTTTGAATTATTGATGCAAATAGCCGCTTCTGTGGCACTGGTGGATAATCAACTCTCTTTCTTCATGTCAATTTCTTTCCCGCTGCATTGCGCCATCACAGAACAACATAGGAAGCCTCGTCAGTTTTAAATCCATTTCTTGATTTTTCTTCTTCTGACTGGGTAACATGTTACGCTGTCATTATCAGCTTGCTTATTATTGACAACATCAGTATCATTGTTACTTCAGAAAAGATATCAGTAATGATAATTAACAGTCAGGATGTAAAAATATCCGAATCTAAGACGAGAAGACAACGTTAAAGTTTTTGATTGAGCAACGACTGTTACAAGTTTTCGAACCAGGTACTTTTCCTTTGTGAAAACTTAGACGAATATTAATGATTATTACCTAATCAGATGACAACATGACGTCTTCATATACGTCATCCACGACTTCGGCGTTGTCCCTAAAGACCTATTGTTCGCTAATGGATAAAACACGATATTGCGTACTCAGATTTCTTCGGTACCCTTAAGAGCCGTGAAATTAGGCAATTTATCATCCACTGCGGACATCATCTTGAGATTTCAAACTTTCACGATTTCATGTCGCGTGTTTTAGCGCACTGTGGGGTGCTATTATTAGGGGTTGTCAGTGTGCTTTTCTATCAGTGTCGAGTATGAAAATAGTAATACTATGCATTATTCATTGTATGCAGAGTCAGTAAGTAGTGCAAGTTTAATGTACGTACTTGCATCATTTGTAAGACACATTGATATATGCACGTGAGTTCGATTTTATTTAGGTAGCGGCATAAATCTAAAACATATGAAAGAAATTCTATAGATTATTTATGTACTTGTCGGAAGCATATTCACATTTTATTCGAACTTCCTTATGATATTTTACATATTGTGCATATGGGCCTAATACACACGCACGCACGCACGCACGCACGCACGCACGCACTCACACAAAAGAAACAATTCGGAATGATCGTGAACGTAGGCCTGTCAATGGGAAGGCAGTTGCCAGCATTTTAAACAGTATTTAGTACAGCGTTGAGAACATCAGTCATACACACATGTTAAGAACCAGTCGATCACAAGAACAAGCACGAGTGCTAGAAGGGAATACACAGAATAGCAATCAACAGTTTATCAATCATCCGCGCATAACAGTTACAGATGGACGTCAATCTCATTCGTGAAGAAAACTGCAGAGCTCTGGAAGGAACGGTTCTTGGCATCTACAGCAGTCTAACTGGTCCATAGCTTATTAACTTTTTACAGAGCAGTTATTGCTCTAGGGTAAAGCTAGATCTCATTGCTTCGGTAAAATTCTCAGCGTACCAAGGTTTGGGTAGAAAGAAGGACTCATTATAAATGACAACACCAAATTTGACGTAGGCGACAAGTGTAATCAGAGATTCAAATAATTCATCAACTGCTAATGTACATGTGGAGAGGATCCTGAAAGATCGAAGGTGAGTGACTGATGCTTAACTACTTTGGTTACATCTTGATCCAATTGTTGAAGGTCGCAATATTATTACCATCCAACAGTAAGGGTGCTGAACAGAATCATATGTGGTGTCAAGTTCAGTCTCTGGCTCGCCAAAGCGACGCAATTCTGTACAACCAACATTATCACTTCCTATTACAAAAAGAGCTATCTGTAGAAGTGAAATTTCCATGTTGTATAAAAAGGTCATATATTATTCAAATAATAGATATGCACAGATGTTACATCAATGTTCGGCTCTAGGGTCAGTTGTTTGAGGGTCATACATACGATAAAATTTTCAAAAAAGAAACGCATGAGCTTATTTTAGAGGAATTCAATGGGCTAGTTTGAGGGCAATTATTTCATGTAATGTCAGCGGTAAAACGGTGACCATTCACACGTCTAGGGACAAAGATTTTTATTCACCAACTCAGCAGCAGCCTGTATTGTTTACTTGAGTCCACAAGATGGCGCCAAAGTCAGTAGGTTGTATGGCCACCATTGGCAGCAATTACTTCTCGGCACCGTCTCGGCAACGTCTCGGCAACGTCTCGGCACAGGCTGGATAAGTCGACGAAGTCACTCTTGTGGAAATCTTCCCCACTCTTTCTGCAATACGGCGGCCATTTGTTGAAGTGTCTGGGGCGTGTTTTAACGTTATCTGACACGTCGATCCAGTTGTTCTCATCGCCTTCCCTTTGTGTGTTTTCTTATTGACAACATCAGTAACATTGTTACTTCAGAAAAGATGTCAGTAAAGATAATTAACAGTCAGGATGTGAAAATATCTAAATCTAAGACGTCGATCCAGTTCTTCCCATCGCGTTCCCTTTGCTTATTTTCTTGGTGATTTGGGGGGGGGGGGGATATTTTCTCAAACGCTTCTAAAACAAGGGGACAAGAAACTGTTAAAATTGCCACTTTTTGGCACCGAAGCTGTTTGCTATCATACGTAGCAGAAGTTTTGGAAAAAAAGTAGCAAAAAAAGTAGTCCTGTTTTAAATACTTGCCATCACTATTCTCAAAATCGTATATGCGTTTCTTTGTTTGAAGAGTGTAGGTACAGATGTTACATCAAATGTTCGGCACAGCGGTTAGTAGTTTGATGGCTGTATATTTAATAGCTACATCACGACATTCTCTATATGGCCAAGCCTGAACCAGTCACCCCGTGACTTGAAACATGATGTGCGGTTCAGGTGGTCTGGCACCAATATAGTCATTCAGATAGATCAATGCGTGTCATGCATGGAACAACATGAACAATGAGTCATCGGACCCCCATGGCGGTCGACTGAATAACATGAAAGTAGGATGTGCATTAACAAATAAAAACGTGCAGTCGATTATACGATTCTGTTTGAATCATGAGAATAGATGTTTCATTTGTATTTCAAATTGTTATGACACACGATGAAATTCCCTTCAATTGTTTTACAGAAACAATGAAGTAGAAATAGAAGGGACCTGTGAGACCTCCTTGTCTGTTTCAGATTTAGGTTCATATATACTTAGAGATTAATAAAAATATAAATAACATAGTGTAATATTACATCCGACATTAACTGGTGAAACCGATTTCCACTGTTTTAACGGAGAACCAGAAATGCAGGGGACGATTGAGACCGCCTTGTCTCTTCATATTTAGATCCACGCTTAGGGATTAATAATAACAGAAAGAAACATTACATGGGGTATCAGGTGGTAAAATTCCATTCTATCGTTTTACCAAACCGAACTAGAAATACA
This sequence comes from Haliotis asinina, assembly GCF_037392515.1. Lineage (NCBI taxonomy): Eukaryota > Metazoa > Mollusca > Gastropoda > Lepetellida > Haliotidae > Haliotis > Haliotis asinina. The sequence goes on along the minus strand of NC_090281.1, from coordinate 68,535,896 downwards.
GGGGAACAGTGAGGCCGCCTTGTCATTTTCCTATTTAGATCCACACTTACAGATTAATGAATAAAGAGTTACACAGAAATCTAGATATCAAGAAGACCATCTATCTATCTAGAACAGGGTTATCGGGTGGCCTGTTTCGCAAACTCGGTTTGCTCGTGTATGCCAATTGCAAAGATCGATGTTCGTGCTGTTGATCAATGGATTGTCTGGCCCATCCATGATTATTTACAGACCACTGATGAGTGCGGCGTTGAGCAACAAGAGCATGATCGCTAGGACAATATTCAATAGATATCCTATGTTGTGAGACGGTTACTGAAACCGAACGTTAACGACACCAAGAAGTTTGCTTTGACGACTGGATACAGTTTCCAGGTGGACCAGGCATAGACATCCCGAGCTACTGATTGGAAATATATTCATGGTCATATGTTGTCGGTTTGGATAATCTCAGCGGAAACATTTGCACAGAATGATACGTTCAGTTTCTGTGTTTGTGATCAATGATTAAAGACATCTAATCTATACCCCCCGAGAGGCAGGTGGTGGTTTGTCGGTTTCCCTCCAAACACATGTATTTTTAATAAACACACACGTATGCTGACATGAACTTTGGACTAATGGGAGATTTATTTGCCTGGTCACTCTCGCTGGACATTGCACCATCTGCTCCCAGACACTGAATTGATTTTTGTGAACGAAGTCTGAACGTATGATTCTCTTAAAGGCTTTGGGATTACGCCCAAAGGAGGACAAGAAGTAATGTTTGAAGTTGTCTAACTGTTTAGCATGTTTACGATCTCCAAGACTGTAAATATGAAAACACACGCCATGCTTAAATTGCATGACCTTGAAGACTAGCTATTGACCTTTCGTTTCGCTTTTGAAAACACTTCCTGGTTTTCGTATCCACCCATGCACACAGCTCTAAGGCACCGCTTTCGTCGGCCGCCATAAGCGTGCTAAATGGCGTTTAAGAACAAAATATTTTTTCAGTAATCTACAAAAAATGCCAGACGCTAATTCAGTTCGTGTTCTTTACAAGGGTGTAAGTTCAAAGTTTCTTTCACTATTTTCCAATGGATGATTTGTCTCCAGGCACGAGAACCGATTTACTGTTCTGGCTGTTTGGTGAAAGTTTGAAAAGCAGTATTTGCAGAACAAACACTCGTATTGACATATTATTATTTCGTTTCGGGCGACTTAGTCGAGGCTGACACTTGTACGGGTATCCCGAGGCGCCGTCGATCAATCAGTGTCTTCGTGAGGCTCAACACAGCGGGGTACTCCCAAATGTCAATACTCAAATTTTACATTTACCAAAACACAAGTACTGTGACCTTTATTATTTGCAACAGTGTCTCTTATACCGACACCTCATATAAATACACGTGCTAAGGTCAACACTTTAAACCTGCTTCTGTTCATGATATGAGCTTGGACCTTAGGCAAATTTGAAGAGAATATGAACATTCCAGAGTCGTAGAATATGAAGTACAATACATAGCTTTGAGGTAATACAAAGTTAAGTGAATCAGCAATAGTACAGCATTAATATTGACCTCCTAATCGCATGGTGCTATGTTTGGACTAATCCCGGCGCACGGAAAATACGTATGTGCAGGTAGGTCACCCTAACATCGGCGATGCCTTCAATTAACCTATCATTGCTCGTGAAAATGATACAAAGATTGCGAAAGCTTCATTTACAGACTTACTTGATACTAGTGCAATGTCTACAGAGTTTGTGTTAAAACATCACTCACCAAATTTGTGTCGCTTGATATACTTCCAATGTTAAAAGATTCAATACATATCAGACGTTTCAACGTGATGTTGTGTATTGTCAGCAAACATACCTGAACAGTAGAGCAGCTTGAAATCACGCGTGGCAAATGTCTTGGCATCTGTTTGTGTGATTATGTGACGGAAGCAGACAGGCTAGAGGCACGTACAATGTCAGGGCGTGTGATAGGGGCTAGCTTGGGCTGGGTGGGCGTGGTACTACCACGACGTTGACACAACTTACAGAGACACAACTACATCATGTAATTAATATTTAACAGACTAAAACTAGTGAAATGAATCAGGTGACAGCAACCGTTTCAGTATTCAAAGACCAGAGGCGAGTGATTGTAATTTCACGAATCATTGGGGAATCATTTTCAGACTACATCAATAGTTATAAGGAAATTAAACAGGTTTGCTCACACGAAAGGTACTCAGACGTCCTCTGAACACTTGCACGTTTTCGACCAAAACCGAAACAAAATGTATCAAATTATAACACTCAGGTCGGGGAATGCAGGAAGCATGTCTTTGCCACAGGCTTACTTTCATGAAAATAAGTGAATTTAGACCCGTTGTGAAAACCTCAGCACGAAACTGCTGAGTGGACTTTTTTCCATTCATTGTTTTCCTCATCATATTAAACATAAAAACCTTACAAATGTAGTAAATAACAACAAAAACTCTGTTTTCGGGTTATAAAGACAGCTGAACGTTCAGGGAAGAGGAACAGAGCCGACATCGCACCTGCTTCTAAAGATATTTTGTTCTTGAGGTGTGAGTGAGTGAGTGAGTACGGAATTACGCTGTTTTTGAGCAATATTCCAGCAATACAACGGAGGGGGACACCCAAAATGGTTTTCACACACTGTACCCCATGTGGGAATCGAACCGTGGTCTTCAGCGAACGCTTTATCCACCACCCCACCACCCCTCTTTGAGGTGTGTGTATCAGCAGGATCAGACTTCAGAAAAATGTATTTATCAGTTGTCAGTTTAAGTGTGAGGTAATAGACGTACATTAAAATCCATGGATCAAGGATCACTATCAGGCCGTCGATCTCTAGGTATCTGATAAACCGATGAATATTCACATATATTCACTGCATTAAACATAACCAAATGATGTATTTCAACCAGTCAGTTTTAGCATACCGCAACAAATCGTTGACACTTCTCATGAATATGACAAAAGGTATTCCCATCCACGCTGACAGCAAGTCACGACATGCATTATATGCACGTGATGCACGAATGTGTGCGTGTGTAGCCCTGGCATGATCAAATAAACGGGCCCAACATGACTGCCTTGTTTATTGAACGAATGTTTATTCTGAACGATGGTCTTTAAAAACTTTTAAAGCTTTTATTGTAAAACGTTCTTAGGCTCTCGTATGTTTTCACATGCGGCTCCTGAAAAGAGCTTCCATTATTGTACTGCACATTGCATTAATATTTAGGTTCCCGGTTTAATAGTTAAGAAATTAAATCGGGGATACCTTTTCAACTTCAAATGAACGTTGGGGACGGGATGACCCAGTTGTCTACTGCGGTCCAATTTTCTTTACAGAGTTACGTCCAGCTGGCGCGCCAGGATTTGATTATCGCAGGTTGAAGCGTCTGATTTGACTGTTGACTGTGATCCTTTGTTTCGCTTCTTCTTACGGCGTTTCTTGAGAGGGAAATGAGGATTCGTGACTCTAGTTGTAGAAAGTAGATAAGGCGCAATCACTCACTCTCACTCTCACTCTCACTCTCACTCTCACTAACACTAACACTAACACTCACACACCCTCACACTCACACTCACACTCACGCTCACGCTCACACTCACACTCACACTCACACTCACACTCACACTCACACTCACACTCACACTCACACTCATACTCACACTCACACTCACACACACGCCTGCATGCCCACCCGCCCATTCATCCACCCACATTCCCACTCACTCATTCCCTCACTCACAGATTCATCATCTTGTCAGATCAAGGATCAGGTTCGGAGGCAAACTCGCCAAGGGACACCATACCATAATGATAGAGGCAGTTCAATACAACCATTTACTTCTCTGAAAGCCAGTTCTTCAAACATGTGCAAATGTAGTTGTAATGAACTGCATCAAGGACTCCAGAAATGCCAACAAAGAAACGTCTCTGAGAACGTCATGGCATCATTTGAAATATAAGACTCTGCAAAAATGTCGCGGGTCATATTTGCACACTTTTAGAAACGTGCAGAAAAACATACTCTCGTCACTAGTTTGGATTGACAGGCAAACACTGTTTCAAACTTAGAAATAGACTTAAACCTACTCTAAGCTTTATACAGTTATTGATATTTTTCTGTTTTTCTATTCATCCATAATCCATTTCGTTCCTTTCAGACTCATCGACGCAGGAGATGGTTCTCCGATGTATGTACGTATGTATGTATGTATGCGTGTGTGTGTGTGTGTGTGTGTGTGTGTGTGTGTGTGTATGTATTCCGATCGTTTTATTCATCAAAACAACTACTGTCTTTATGTTGAATTTCTTCATTTAAGATGAAACCTATGCTTGATGACATTATCTCAAGGGTGTGTGATATATTCTTTTGAAGTCCGCACATGCACTTTTTTATTCTGACATAAAACAGTCAGGCAATCGAGCGCAGACTTCAGTTATAGAATAAGTAGCATCTCAAAGTCTGTCCAAAATTGTGTTAAAAGAAAGCTCTTTCATATAGAGCGGAAGCCTTCGTGTTATGTGTTGTAATTCCGATCTGTTGGGAAAATGTATTAGTGAATTATGAATCAACGAGGTGAAGAATATTCTATTGTGAATTTATTAGATTACTGTGACAGTTATGCGGACAAGCGTATGTTCAACAACTCCTCCGTAGCGTGACCCATGTAAATATATTCATTAGAGACAATTTCAGTGGTCGATCGCGTGGACGTAATTGTGTCTAAGTGACGCGTGCTTTGACAGAAATGAGTCAAAATAAATTGTGCGACGAGTATAATATATTCCTTGCTGAAAGTTTACGATAACGAATTGTTTACTCATTCTTAGACACATCCATGCATGCGACGGTAGAGATACAACGAATCGTGGACTATGACCTTTATCCCAAAGACACTGTTTCCACCCGTGCAACTAACGCAAGTGCTTTTATTACTACAGCTACTAATGCCACTTCCAAAGTCATAGCTGCTTACTTTTTACACCCATCGAACCATCCACGAGGGTTGTGTGACAATAATGTCTTAAAATAGACAATAATATTATTCCCAAAAATAGTAATCTAGACCTTTGCAGTCGTATATTGTTATGATTAATATTTATTTCAAATTTGCTGAAGAAATGAATATTTCAGAAAATTCTCAATGCACTCATTACCTAAAATACACAAGGGGTGACACTCGCGATCCCTGAAACCTGACCGTAAACCGGACAACCAGACTATTGTGACGTGCGTTTCAAACAAATCATAGTACTGTCCTCATCCGTCTGGCCGCTCTTCGGTAAATATAGGCAGTTTCCGTAAATCTGTTGGCATAATGTAAACAATAACAATTTTCAACACCGACACAAAAAGACTTTGTCCCCTACGATTCGAAATCCTTTCGAAAGGATGTCATAGCAGCACAAAGAAAATACGTGGAAAGAAACATAAAGAGGTGGAAAATAACGAGATGCTGAATCAGTCGATATGGTTCAACAACTTTTTCGGAATTGGAAACCAAACAGTCTTTATTTCAAACTGGTATGAGGGAGGAATACACTTTGTATATGATTTGCTTGATCCTGATAATATGGACTTGAACACAATGGATATTCGATATTATAATTAATTTCTTAAGATACCAATGTATGATATCCTCTGTGAGGAAATTTCGTAAGAGGAACAATTTTTCCCCTATAAAGTCCAGGCAGTTTAATAGGATTCACTTTGATGTATTTCAACTGCAAAGTAAAGTACAGTGGAGGGAACAAAAGTATTTTACACTTCACTGTTTGACGCAACTAGATATCTCCAAAATGTTGGAACATGTTCTATTTAATGGCACACAGATGTACAAACAGTAGTGACCTCATAAGGTTGCATTACAAAATAACTTATGGAATAGTACCAGCCTTATCTTATACAAGATTGGACGAAAACATTCCATCCTGTGTACTTTTAGTGGTAGAGAAGCTGAAACATGTCATGCATCTGTTTTGCGAGTGTAGCCGTGTAAGAGAACATCTGACCACTTGGTTGAAAATTGCTGCAGGAGAAAGTACATTTAACGCAGAAAACATACTTTTAGGATTTCAAGGAAAACACAATAACCCACTAAATGTTATGCGTCTAATAACAAAACAAGTGATTGTAAACCAATGTATGTATAAAAGCATTCACTTTAAGCACGCCCAAAGAGAAATTATATAATACTACGAAGCCACCAGATATAAAGCTTCTTCAACTTGATCTAAGAGCAAATATTTCTCCTCTTGGTCATCCTTTCATAAATTATTTCAAACAAAACCAGACTAAACTATATTTTCATGACCGGATGAAAATTAAAATGCCCATTGTAACCGAAACGCATATACATTTCCTACTTGTGAATGTTCTCCCTTTGCACACCATGAACAAATCACAATACCTCTCTGTAACCGTCTTTTCAGAGGAGACCAAAATTATGTGTACTTTTATACATACGACTGTATTAGTCATGTGCAGAGTGCCGGAATATTAAGAATGCCTGCCTGTAAACCCATCCATCCATTTTCAGTTGAAAGAGGAAATATGTAGATATGTATGTGCATATGCATATGTATGTATAAATGTATGTATGCGAGTGAATATATGCATATCATTGTACTATATACGTTGTATGCTGGAAATAAACTAAAATGGTTTTTACCACATTATATGATTAATGATAAATAGATCTCATACATTTGAAACACATAATTTATTAATTCAGCAACGTGTTTTTAACAATCCATGTGTTCAAATAATGAATATAATCAAGAAGAATTTATTTATTTATTTATTTATTTATTTATTTATTTATTTATTTATTTATTTATTTATTTATTTATTTATTTATTTATTTATTTATTTATTTATTTATTTATTTGGATTTGACATATATCACTTCTATGTAACACCCATGTCTATTCTTCCATTTTGCACAGCGGTGACCATGGTGATGAAATAGGCGTTATGGCCATGGTATTACAACATCGGGGTGAGGCCTGTTTCTGCTGGATATGAAAAATCACATAACTATGGTACATATAAAGCTGTATGTGCAACATTCCCCACCCCAGTCCAAAACTACACCATGACAGCAGTAGGCTGTCAAATTATCATTGTGTTTAAAAGGTGAAACAGAATATGAGCAAGTTGTACAGCCAGTGTAGACCATTAGGGGACACTGGTCAAGCAGTCTGTGTTTATTCAAATACAGAAGTAGTGCTAATGCGAGGGTCAGTTGTGAAATAGGAAAAGCAGGTAGATAAATTGAATACAATGAGCAGAAAGGTAAAACAATGACCTACAACAGAATGCTTTGTGAAAAACGTAAGGCTTAACTGAACCGCCCGTTAAAAAAGTCTGTCTGCCCGGTTTTCGATCAGGTTTCTGGGATCGCGAGTGTCACCCGTTGTGTATTTTAGGTAATGAGTGTGGAGGTGGAATTCTCTGAAAAATGCATTTCGTCACCGATTTCGTTCAAATTTGAAATATATCATAGTCATAACAGTATACGATTGCAAAAGTCTAGATTTCTATTTCTTTAATCATATTAATTTACAACAATAACATTTGCAGCGATCACTTTTTTTATCATGCTTTGATCTTACTTTCAGAAATGAAATTTGCATCTCTCAATCTTTCTTTGATCGTGCTACAACACTATTTTTCGCGTCGATCGCTCTCTCTCTTTGATCATAGTTACAAGAATAACGTTTGAAGCGATCATCCTTTCTTCGATCAGGCCTACAACATTTGCAACGATCACTCTCGGTCCGACCATGCTGTCAACATTTTAAACCATCATTGTTTTATCATACAGCAATACCATTCGCAACGATCACTCTTTCTTTGATCTTACCTACAGCAATAAAATTTGCATTGATCGCCCTGTCTTCTATTGTCACTGGCTCTTTCACAAACAAATCAGCAACATAATAACATTAGGCCTTAGAAGAACACATGTGCTAAACAAGTAGGAATTCAAAAATTTATTATCACAGTTTGCAACGATCACTTTTTCTTTGACCATACAGTAATAACATTTGCACCAATTACATTTCCTTGATCATACAGTAATAACATTTGCACCAATTACATTTCCTTGATCATACAGCAATAACATTTGCACCAATTATATTTCCTTGATCATACAGCAATAACATTTGCACCAATTACATTTCCTTGATCATACAGCAATAACATTTGCACCAATTACATTTCCTTGATCATACAGCAATAACATTTGCACCAATTACATTTCCTTGATCATACAGCAATAACATTTGCACCAATTACATTTCCTTGACCATACAGCAATAACATTTGCACCAATTACATTTCCTTGACCATACAGCAATAACATTTGCACCAATTACATTTCCTTGACCATACAGCAATAACATTTGCACCAATTACATTTCCTTGACCATACAGCAATAACATTTGCACCAATTACATTTCCTTGATCATACAGCAATAACATTTGCACCAATTACATTTCCTTGATCATACAGCAATAACATTTGCACCAATTACATTTCCTTGATCATACAGCAATAACATTTGCACCAATTACATTTCCTTGATCATACAGCAATAACATTTGCACCAATTACATTTCCTTGATCATACAGCAATAACATTTGCACCAATTACATTTCCTTGATCATACAGCAATAATATTTGCACCAATTACATTTCCTTGATCATACAGCAATAATATTTACAACGATCGATTTTACTTTGACCATACAGCAATAACATTTGCACCAATTACATTTCCTTGATCATACAGCAATAATATTTACAACGATCGATTTTACTTTGATCATAGTTCCAGAATAACCTTTGTATCGACCATCGTTTCATCGATCATACTTACAACAATAATGATCGCCTGACTTCTATTGACATTACCTCTTTGACAAACAAACAAACAACATTATGACACACAGCCTTAGATGAGCCCATATGCTAAAACAACAGGAATGTCGAATATATCATCAGCTTTGAAAAGTGTTCGAGACCTCTGACTCCAGTTAACAAGTACATAAAACCATAATCGAACCATGAAATTCGAATCATCAAAACACTGATAAACTAAAACAAACATTACAAGATCTGCATGATGTCCTGCTGTTATGACGCCATTACTCAGACCATATCTCACCATGTTTGAGATTCAACCTAAGAAAAGAACTAGAATCTGCACTTTACTGTAAAAGTGTAATTCCAAATATAACATATGTCGCATTTAGCCTTATTTCCAAACGGCATCATGCATTCAACGTTTTCGGCTTTAGGATAGGTGGCAGTTTTACTTGTCAGCTGTACACAATACATGATCTAATTAATCTACCAGTTGCCTGACGTCCCTTATGCGTAAGCCACGGGGGCTGAGTGGGTTAGGTCGCTGACTTTGTGTGCTGGCGATCAGGAGCTTGACTGTGAGAGAGGGTTCAAATCCCTGATAAAACATTACTTAACAAAAGCAACAGAGGACTTTATTGAGAAACTGTCATCTCAAACATAACACGTGTTACGTTTATTTAGAATGGTTGATTGTCAAAATGTATCATCAGATTTCCTACGTGGCTGTCCGGTTAAGTGGTCGCACACATATGTCCGTATTGTAACGGTAATGTTTTAGACGAATACGTAGAGTAACAATCATTCACGCACTCATATCGTAATACACAGCTTAACGCTGACAACAAAGAAACCCCATTACACGTTCAATAACGAATTCCACGTGATACTAACCTTAAACTCTCAATCATCGTATGTATGATATTGTGCATTACTGTCAAGCATCAACATCTGTCAGTACCCCACCAAACAACCATAGAACGCGATCTCATCAAACATGATATAAGTGAGAAACTTGTATATCATTGTCTTGAGGCCTATTGTTTCGCTTTCTCGCGTTCTATCTCGCAGTTTTTCTGCAGTAATGATCTCTCTCAATTGATTAACCCTCTAGCCAATTGCTAATTTTCGCGATATTGTTGTCTCTTTTTCGCACGATTTTTTTTCTCGTGATAAAAGCTTGATAACAATACTTGGCCTGGAGAATGCAATCTATTGGGTCCCAGCTGTTTCATTACAATGCCTAACTCCCCTGTGCCAATTGCTAACGATCTTGAAAACTTCGATTGTACTTTGTTTTGTATGTTTGTGTTAAGAAATCTTTACAGTCTAATCGGAAATGCATGTCAGTGGCAGGTTGTCCATTCTGAGAGAATTAAACATGGATGTTAAACACAAGTGGAGAAAATAGTTATTCCATTCTAATCGTGCAAAGTAAAGAATAAATTGCATGCACGTTTAGATTAAGAATTCAGTGTGTGTTGGTTCAATAATTAATGACTCCTGACAAGCAAGAGATCATCACAAGGGAGAACTCTTTAAATATATATGAAAGTTGTTGAAGTTTAAGTTCATCAACATGGTAAACATGCCTAAATGTAATTTCAGTCATCTATCGATTTTCATGGAACTAGTAGATTCTATTTGTAAGATCAAAATACATAAACTACCTGATATCGAACAATTCAACTTCTAGTAAATTGACGAACTTTGTCAGTGTGTATCTAGCCTGAGGGTATTTATATGAGTGGTTGAATTTCAGCATAACCAGTAGTGTCAGTTCCAACAACGAGTACGTCAGGAATAGTGCGACGTATTGTGTCAGTGTGATATGTCATATTGTGCCTTTGTGATATGTCACTGATTTGTGCCGTATTGGTTCTATGATATATTGCGTATTGTGATTATATAGTGTACTGTATCTACATAAAATAGTGTAGTGTGTCTCTGTGATATGGTGAATTGTATCACTGTTAAATGGTGTATTATGTCACTGGGATATGATGTATTGTGTCAGTGGGACATGGCGAATAGTGTCACTTTAATGTTAAGTATTGTGTCACTTGATATGGCGCATTTTGTCGCTGTGGTGTTAAGGATTGTGTCACTGTGATATGGCGCATTGTGTCACTGTGATGTTAAATATTGTGTCACCTTGATATGGTGTATTGTGTCACTATAGTATGTCATATTGTTTCACTGCGATACTGACTATTGTTAAGTGTTGTGTCAGTGTGATATGGCGCATTGTGCTTCTGTGATGTGGCATATTGTGTCTCTGATACGACGTATTGCGTCACTTTGTTATGCCGTATTGTGTCGCTGAGATATCGCGCATTGTGTGGAGATGTGGCCATGCCGTGTTACAGAGTATCATATCACTAGGATACAGATACACGAATCACTGAGATTTATCATCAATGATCTGTTCTGTGGCAATATATGAGGAATCTCATAAACGGTACCAATACCAAATTTCCTTTTATTACGACCCTTGGTCAAACCAGCATAAAAGATCCACATGTTCTCGTGATACTTTATATCAAACTGCGCAAATGTGAAAACAAAAATAACCTACGAAACATCCAAATTCTTCATGAAATGATACGAAGAGCGTACTCACAATCGAACGCTCGCATACAACATCGACGCAAACAAATGGATGTCGTAATTATCTAATTGCTTCTGGTTGCATCCATGTATTACTGTTTTTTATCATGTTGTGTCACCGCGTCCACGTGCTATACAATGTCCTGAGAATCCCCTGGGGACTCGGCTTACAAGATCTACACAAAGTCGGGGTGGATATCCATTACGGCATGTTATCTCGTTACTCTCGCTAATATCGTTACTTGAAGTTCACCATTACATTAGGATCATTTGTAACCGGCCCGAAACAGGGTCATCTGCGGAGACATTATAATTCATTTTGGTAAAGAAAGTTAATCTTGTTTTAAGTAAGGAGATCATTTTCAGCCACTGACTTCGAGAAAGTTTTTTTTCGAGAAATCATCAATGTTTCATAATTACCTTTCAGTAAGAGCGTTGAGTCCTTTACTCAATTTGCAGAGATTGCGTTTTTCCGTATTCTGAGCACGACAAAAGTCTCGTTTTTGTATGAAAAGTGATACTTTAGAGAAACATATGCTCTCCCAGAAATCTATAGGGACAGTCCCTACTTGAAGCCGGCTGAAGGATCCTTAATAAGGCTGATTTTCCAACTCCGGTTTGACATTTTGAAATCAATACGAGAAGTTTTAAAAAAAGAGACAAAAAGGATGAAATGCCGGAGGCAGGAAAGTGTATCTTCTTTATCTTCTTCCTTGGAATACGGACGCTGAAACCATCGGGTCCTACATTGGTGTGACTGACAGTCTCATTTGTGATCCATTTCACTGTAGCGGCCATTTTTGTCTTCTCTTTCTGGTTCTGTGAGTGACGTCGACTTTCCATCCACGCTGAAATTATCGATCAGATATTTTGTTTTGATTTCGTTTTACCGAGAGTAATAACAAAAGACCCGGCAAGCGATACAGATGGTATTCTAGGGGCTCCAGAACCACGGAAGTAAGAATCCAAACGACACAATTACGATCTTTCTGATCACAATCTGGAACGCGATCTTTCATCCGATTATTTACCCATATTAATCAATGTTATGAATAGGATGCAGGCTTTGAGAAAGATGCTGTCTTGAAAATCTCAACGATTAGAGATCGAGACGACACACGCCGCAAAATGAACGTGTCAGTCATTGTAACTCCTACAAGATGTCTAATGATTTGTTGTAATTTAGAGATTCTCAGATGAGGCTTTTCAATTGGTGCTTTATCAAGAGAATAATTATTTTAAATATGTTTTGTTTTATTCACGTATGGCATCAAGTAGAGCTTTGGAATCCCAACTAAAATGAATGAATTTTGTTTTGCGCCGGTTTAGGAGACATCACCCTTGGTTATCTGGAGTGAAAATGGCGTTTCAGTCATTGAGATTTACCTGTATCTCACGTGTATCCCCTTCTCGGGATACTCCTTTGGTGACCAGCCTTGTTCAAGGGTTTTCTTTTTTCATTTCCATTCATTCATTCATTCATTCATTCATTCATTCATTCATTCATTCATTCATTCATTCATTCATTCATTCATTCATTCATTCATACATACGAGACTCTGGACCACAGTTTCCATTGATTTACGCATTTGGGATACGAGGTCACGCACATCAATCAAGTACATCGAGCCTGACCATCCGATCCCGTTAGTCGCCTCTTAAGACAAGCATGGGATACCGAAGATCAATTTTAACCCGGAACTTCACGGGTAGTCATGTCATGATGATGATTATGATGATGATGATGATGTACTACGAAAGTTATTGAAACACAAACAAGTGCAAGTGGGAGCGATAAATGCTGCCCAAATGATACGACGAGGAAGGATGTTGCACACAGACAATACTACAGATTTGTCTACCCTTAGATCATAGCGTCACCGGCATCACAGTGGACACAACTCGCTGATGACTTGTGTTCTGATGATACAATTACCCCCGTAAGACTGCCGCAAATGGCATCTGTCCTTCTTTATTGTTTAACTAGAATTCTGTGATAAATGGAATCTGTTCAGCGCCATGTGTACACAGATCTATAATATTATACAAAGAGGTTAATGAAGAATGGAAATATGCTCTTAAGGCCATTTGCTGTATGTAGACCCCATGATCTGTTATTGATTATATGTAATGTGATATCCCACAGCCTTGAGAAACTCATTATGTCTTCATGGAATATAGATCAGAAATACATTTGTGCGAAGCCGATATCTTCTGTATATTAATGTATATTATGTGCTCTTTATTTGGGGGCTGAGGAAATACAATTAAAGGCTGTTTGGTTTGTCAGCTGGGAAAGGGGGATATTGTCGTACATAACTTTACGGAACTCGTATAGTGACACGAAGGCATGTGTGTGTGTGTGTGTGTTTGTGTGTGTGTGTGTGTTTGTGTGTGTGTGTGTTTGTGTGTGTGTGTTTGTGTGTGTGTGCGCGCACGTATAACACCACTGACGCCCCCATACATACTTACTGCTATGTAGATCTGTTTCTCCTACAAGTAGTAATATCGGATCCATCATCCATCATCCATGAACTGGCTATAAATTGGTTATAAGGGAAGGGGTGGAAGAAGGGAATTATATCCAACCCTGTGTTGAAAGGCTTCCTGTGATGCCAGTTAATGTTTCATGTTAATGTTTCATGTTAATGTTTCATGCTAATGTTTCATGTTGATGGTTAAATGATGCATGTGGCACGAGAGAGAATTTTACGCACAGTGCCAACCCTACCTTATCTTGTTTGGTGTTGATCAACATCATAAATCTGAAGGTCTGACATACTCCTTCCTCTTGTACCATGTCGAACCTGTATGAACAGTGTCCTGCATACCTATACCTAGGATTCGACCTGGTACTCCCGGAAATATTTATGTATTTTGACCTTGCTACTTACTCTGTCACAGAGGATGTCAGTTAATAACGAAACGCCTTTAAGGTCATGGTTTACGAACATCTCAAACTCGTACTTTTTGAAAATGTAAGAAATGTTTTGAATTTAAATGCCGTTTGTTTCTGATGGGTTCAATTTCACAAAGATCTCAAACTGAAATGTTCAACTGAATCGCAATGATTTCCTAAAACAAGCACCTTACGCATGTTCTGGTGGGTGTACGCGGGAGACTGTGATGAGGTAATGCGTCGGTCAAGGCTACTTTGGTATTGCTACGTGTATATAGTAGACGAAAGCATAAACAGCCCCCACTACGACATGTTTTCCTTGATATTGAAGCTTTCGATCACCAGCTGAGAGCCCCGGGTCCTACTTTCCATCACCTCCATTACCTGGGGCCGTCACTGTCAAGTAAAACACCTCGGTCGTGTATTATGCCACACTTAGGGACCAACCACTTGCTTTTTGATGTTCTAAAGCATTAATCAAGCCCCATTTTTTATCCTGAAAAACATGTAAAGACTCGCATTGTTGGTTTGGCCTTTTTCCTGAACACAACGTCCGCAGAGTTTGTTTCCAAGAACACAACTGACAACTTGCTGACGTTGGAGTAGGTAAGGTTTTTAAAACATAGAATTATGATGATCTGAAAAAAACTACCCCCAGCGCTTTATCTCATCCTCATGTCCCTAACCCTACCTTCCCTCGCCCACACACACCTTCCTCTGACCCTCACGATATGATAATATGGCAACTATTATACACAAGAGTGGAATGAGAAAAAATATCAAATTAAGTCCAAGCGTTCGTACCTGAAACAATTTATTTGTTTCAGACATGCTCCCTCTTGCTCGTCTTTTTACCAGGTATTTCCAGGGACAACAAAGAAGTAGTTACTGATTTGCGTTTTTTAACCTGTCGTGATGTTCATCAACTCCTACTGAAAACACAATTCACACATTATCATCATCATCATCACCATCATCATCAACATCATCATCATCATCATCATCACCATCATCATCATCATCGTCATCACCATCATCATAACCGCCACCAGCGTCGTCATATCCACCGCCATGACCATCAATCGTCGTCTTCGTCGTGAGACTATGCTTGTCGTAAGAGGCGATTGGCGGGTTCCAGTGGTCAGACTCGCTGACTTGGTTCACACATTCATCAATTCCCATTTGCGCAGATCGATGCTTCATCATCATCACCATCATCATCAACATCATCATCATCATCATCATCATCATCATCATCACGACATGACCACCCGTGAAGATCCGGGTATCAGTTACCTTCAGTAACCCATACTTGGCTTAAGAGGCAATTTACTGGATCAGGCCGTCAGGCTCACTGACTTGGTCACCACATGTCATTGTATCTCAGCTGCATAGATCAACGTACTGTAAACAGTAACAACATGACACTGATGCCTTACAGAAAAGACGCCTACCTGGGATGATTGAAAGACAAGAGGCTGGCAACAAAATCCAATACGATGTAAAGAAATATGAGCGAAAATAACCAAAACCAATTTTCTTCCCGAAACGAAATACAAGGCAATAATTCTGAGCCCGGTATCAGGTTCCGATGTGCATTAGAAATCATCTTCTCTGCTTAACTTGTATTAGCTCCATAATTCTGGTTACACTGGCTTTTACATGTGAAACTGTACAAACCATTTAGCCACGAAACAATACACCAGGCACAATATGACAAAGGCCAATTTGTACGGGAAGAAATTGCCTGGATTGTATTTTTCTGACATGCAATCAATCGAATTAGAACTCATTATCTTACAATTTCCCTGTGGATTTGATAACGGTGAGATCAACGGGATTCTTGGCGGCGTTAATAGGAGTCATATATTATGCAGTGACCTGTAGCTGACCAAGGCGAGTTCGAGGTGACCCTTGGACAACAGGTTGTGGATGTAGGTACGACTAGAGAAAGTATAACACAGCTTATTTTTCATGATTTATAATTCGTATCCTGTAATTTCCGACGAAACACAATTGTTTATTTACTATGTACGATAATTACTAATACACCTATGACGTTTCAGCTGTGTCTTTATGTTACCACGAATGACAGTTTTATGTCAGAGCGAGAATCAGTGCATTTAGTTTTATGCCGCTTTTAGCAATATTCCAGGGGACACCAGAAATGAGCCTCACTCATTCTATCCACGTAGGGAATAGATACTGGGTCTTCGGCGTGACGAACGAACACTTTCACCACTTGACTATACTACCGCCCACAGAGAGAATCACCGACCACTGGGTAGTCTATTAGTATTCACCGTTTATCTTTAAGGCCCTGGGCCTAGAGTGTCGAAGCTCTCTTAGCGTTAAGATAATCGTAAGTGCCATACATTAACATTAATTTACGACTGTCTTAGCGGTAAGAGAGAATCTAGGCCCTGCTCCATTCCCGTATTAGGGTACAATATGTTAGTAGTCTACCCATGTTCTAAACACCACTCTACTTGAATGGATAAATGGTATGACTGACCTTTGATTTTGACAATCCTTGGTTTTAACGCTTAGTTTTTATTTGGCATATATGTGTATCGTAATTGTTAATTGTCATGATATGTTTGATGACGTTGAACGTTAAACCTATTATTCTGCGGTTTGAAGAGCTGAGACAGAGCAGTGATCAAATGTCTAGTGATAAGGCGTTGTGCACAGAACAGAAGAATTGTGTTCGCAACAATATCACAGCCTAATACACCCAAAATCGTTTTCACGGGTGCCTATGTGGTTAACTGAACCTGAACTTAGCTAACAAGCTAACACTTTGCTCACTCTGCTATCATGTTCTCCCCACGGTTTGATGTTAGTAGACCGATCGCTTGGTAAGGGACGTTCGGGAGACGTTGCTTTGTAAGGAAAACCATTAGCAGCTTAATTTGATCGCTAAACTGTGAACTAGCAGACAAGTGGCGTTTCAATGACTCGATTCAGACACAAAGTACACCGTTACATGATCAGAGCGCATGTTCTCCCATTATTGAGTGTACTCAATAGTGACGTATGGCCTGCTCAACGAAATTGTTGCCAGTGGTGGATTCTGGTTTGAAACCTAACTATAACGTTTAAAAGAGTCAGTACTTTAGCGAACAGTAAGCATATAAGACGTATTACTAGACCCAGGGCAAGACGGCTTCCCCCTCTCACTCCCCCCATTCGCCCCCCTTCCCCCCTATATCTCCCCACCTCCTGACTCCCTGGCCGAAAAGCCACAGAGGTACATGGGAGTATTGAGACACAGATGCTTTGATCTCCTCCCTTTACGTCTACTGCGGTTTTGTTCTTTGATGATTTTTTCCCCACCATTCTGATCGATATGTTTTATTTTATTGAAACAAACCAGTGCCTTCCACAGACATGTTATTGTGAATTTTGTCGCGACCGCCAAATTCACAGGACAGGGATTGTTCAAGAAACGATAAATGCGTTGCGTTCATATTTTGTGCACAGACACATGAGGGAATTTAGAAGTTCATAAACTGATAAAATTTTCTGTCTTGAGTAGGCATTAACATGTATATTGTAGGGTTCCTAAAAAAATCTACATTTGTATGAGGCGTAAACCGAATACAAATGGATGCTTTCCATGCT
The DNA here is from genome assembly GCF_037392515.1 of Haliotis asinina. NCBI lineage: Eukaryota > Metazoa > Mollusca > Gastropoda > Lepetellida > Haliotidae > Haliotis > Haliotis asinina. Next base: position 68,517,862 of record NC_090281.1, on the reverse strand, counting down.
GCTGCAACAGGGGATGGCAGGTGGCATTTAATTTACGGTTATAACGTTGGATCTTAATTCTTTGAAGTTCGACTACTACTACTACTACTACTACTACTACTGCTGCTGCTGCTGCTGCCGCCACCACCACTACTACTTCTACTTCCTCTACTACTACTACTGCACTTTCATCTACTACTACTACCATTACACCTTCCTCTACTACTACTACTACTACTACTACTACTACTACTACTACTACTACTACTACTACTACTACCACCATTACACCTTCCTCTACTACTAATACTACTACACTTCCTCTAATACAACTCCCTCTACTACTACTACACCTTCCTCTGCTACTACTACACCTTCCTCTACTACTACTACTACTACTACTACTACTACTACATCTTCCTCTACTACTACTATTACTTTTGGTGCTACTACTACTACTACAACTGACAGTTTGCACTTGAGTCTGCTGTAACCCTATCTGTGAAATATGCAATACCAATCACATCAACGATATATACAGTATATATCACCTACCTACTCCACCTACAACCCACCCATATCTCCACACGACCTCCGTCATTTACTTACAAACCACATCCACCCAGACGCAGATCAATCCTGGCCATTCTTCTCTGCAGGAACACCATCCTTCATCAAACGCTAATCACAACACAGTTATATTCTGAGGACAAAGGCCATTGATTCACGTCTAGTGAGCATGTCCTGCCATTGTGCAGCAATCAGCGTGTCATTGATAGTGTCTAAACTCACGCTCATCCGTAACCCCTGACCTTGGAGGAGGTCAATGGCGACTGGACACGCTTCAGACTGGACCGGTGTCGATAAAACTATCGGTGCTGCCTTCATTTGTACATAATGCTTGTAAATTATTGACAAGGATGTGGAGATGGTTCTTTAATAACGGTGCACGGTTGGTGAGAGATTCCAAATAAATATCGATGCTGCGATAGGTTGTATGAACTATGCATGTGTGAATGTGAGCATGTGACATCTGTCTGAACCGCTGTTGATATGTTTATGTCCTAGGAGTTTAATTATGTATGTAAGCGGACGTCACACGTGGATGAATTTGTGGCCTTTTGCCTGAGTGGATGTGGTAGTGGTTGTGTCAGATCAAGCGCGTTTGCGTGTGTGACGGTGCATAAGTGATATTTGCTTCTGTCTATGTTCTTTTCGTCATTTCATTCTTATTTCCATATTTTTGGTTTGTGATGGTGTGGGGGATGTGTGGTTTTTGTTGTTGTCGTTTTGTTCTCCGTCTTTATTACAATGTTGCATTTCACAGTATCTGTCCTGATGTATATTGCACACAATATTCCCAGTATCTTTTTGGAAGATACTTTGTAGCCATTCTAACGGCACAAGTTGTGGAACGTTTATGGTAAAAGAATGTTGACCGTTTAACCTTGCTTCAAACGCGCATCCTTTATAATTTGCAAAATCTGAAACTAATTGTTCTAATTTCGCCGTGTAACTGGAAAGAAAGAACGTGTCTTGTGTAATTGATTTAAGAAATGGCCACTGAGGGATTCCTAAAATAAAATATAATTTTTGTTAATAGTTTATGAGTTATGAAAAATGATATAGAATATTTTTCAGTCAATAACATATTTGCAAATGCATTGTGGATAGTCTTCCTGTACATGTATTTCTTCCTATTGACGTAAAACTTGTATCGGTTGCAAATTGTTTGAGCATTGTCGATATCTTTGATGTTTAATTCCATAATGCGTCGTGCGTTCCGTCAATATTTTCTGTAGTTATTTCCAGCTAATAAACAAAGCCATCAAAAGCCGATAAAAGAAAAATAAAATAAATGGAAAACGAAATTCTAGTTATCAATTCCAGAGTTCTAATTATTTCACACTTTGTGCACAGATAACCAAAAGCTGTAATTACACGTAATGCTGAAACAAAATGAATTCTTTTACCTCGACCTCCCTGATTGGATCGCACATCAAGCAAATTATGAACATCTTTAATTAAAATGTGCCACACTAAATTCGACAGGGAATCACTCAGTCATGAAAATAATTTTAATATAGTTGACTCAGAAGCGATCCCATCATGCAGCTGGATCGTATTTTTAAATATGACGTATCCTCTTGCTCGCAAATGGCTGTTGAATGAAGATCTAATGCCATTAATGTTCGTGCAAGGAAGTCTCCCGTCAACTTCGGTGATGGCAATAACTCCTTGAAAATATCAAATAACACAAATAACAGAGGACGAGGACAGTAAATTGAACGCTTCGGCTTGTTCCAAATAAATCTGAGGACAATCCCCTGTTTTTTCTTTGTTTGACGATTATATGGTTGTAGATTTATATCATCCTTTATAAGGTTAATATTAAGCCTGACGCCGACATTCCTCTGAAGTCATTTGTTAAACGTGATTAATTTCTGCAGTCGGTTACTACTCCTTCTCCTTGTTCGATTTGAATAATAGTTAAAGTAACAAGCACGGGTGTATGACTGAAGAGATCACGTTTGGATCGAAATGGTGAATTCGAACCCTCGATTAGCGGATCCTGCTGCCAGGACAAGAACGTACACCCTTGCCTCTCCAACACGAGGGTCTCGGTGATACGGATGCGCTATGCACATTTGCGTCCCTTGTGAATGGCAGGGAACTATGTTCGTGGCTTCGAATTACGGTTCTGTCTGGGTTTGTCTGCGCCATAAATGAACCGTGGCTGTTACTAAATTGATCAACATCTTAAATTCACTCCCTTCCTTCAGCTTCATCTTCAGCCGAAGATCAACGGACCAGCGAAGGTCCGGGTGGTCAGCATCTGGTGGGCAGCATCTGGTGGTCAGGCTTACTGACTCGGTTGATACATGCCCTCGTATCCCAAATGATGCTCATGCTCTTTACCACTGGAGTGTCTGTTCCAGAATCGTTTCTTTTTTACAGACAATCGCCATATAGCTGGAATATTGCTGTGTGCGGCGTAAAACAACAACCAAGCTACCTGGATGTCTCAGGAGTCTCAGTGTTGGAGCTGCTATAAATCTACCTAAGGACTTCAATCGAATTAATGACCTCCCAGTGCAGGGCACGATATTATACTCTTCAAATAAAGTAGGGGAACTTTACTTTCAGTGTACGATTGTCGAAATTGTGAGATATACAGATGCAAGACAATTATCTGAAAAATGGTCTACAGTGATTTATCGGCCTGCATGAAAAACATCAAGATTCATAATGACACCCCATGCACGTGTAGGAGGCTCCCACGTTGTGCACGTGGTTCCCATGCATTGTGTTTGCGTGTGGTGATAACGTGAAATGATGCTGCATACACAAGATGAATGTCATAGTAACGTTCCTCAATGTATTTCCTTTGTACCATTCTTCAAAGTTCTCCCTACTTTTTTAAAGAAAATATTTTGTATATTTGTATTTTCATCAATTCAACCATACAGGTAACCTTCAAACGCTTTGGTGTGAACCATTTTCACACAATAGGAATATGACTACTCTCAAGACTTGACGTTCGTAATCGACTGCTATCGTTCCAGTTGGTCTTTGTTTCCACGTCTACCTACAGTGGCTACTGCCTATACATACCTATCTTCACAAGTCGTACAAGATCTCTGTATTTGCACACAGCGGGATCACATGTCTAATTGCATCTATCTTTCTCATTTTCTCCGAAAAGTATTACCACAGAAAATTAAGCCCTGTGGCATGTGTACATATATGATAACCATCACAGCATGCAACCTTCTCAGCACTGAAACAACACACTCAGCACCCGCAACGAATAACAGTAATAAAACCAGGACTACTCCACTTCTGAAATGTTCAGTGAAGGGCAAGGAATTCTACTATCCCAAGGGGCGAACAAAATGAACATAGTACTAAAGACATACATATAAATAATATAGAGTTCATAAATAATGGACTGAAATAGCTGACGCGCAATATATTAGACAACAAAGAGACCTCTGAAGTTAACTATATTACCATTGTAAACGCCCGAGATGAATTTCATTTAAGGCATGTATTTCACTTTTTTCCTGGTCATAGTTTTAAGCGATTATTTTCAATTCGTCTTTGATAAATCTCAGGAGGAATGTTTTTATATTGGAAAATAGAAAAAAACGAATATTGCCGATTGGCGCTTGAATGGATATTACCATGACGTTTAATGACCAGCTTGTAGCAGCACGAGAAAGACATTTTTTTCCGATTGGCTGACTGAAGTCACGTGCTTCTTTTGTGACTCAGGGTTTTTGATTTTATATTTCTTAATCATGTTTTGAGATTTGACAGATTTGGAATTTCAAAACTTGAAATGTTCGCTCAAAACAAAAGATGAAAAAAATATAAAATTCTTTTGGGTCATATCTTTGGCAAGCCTTCAAATCAACCTAAACAAATTAGAAATCCTCATTCAAAGTCTCAAGTCAAGTTTCTTATCATGGGATACATTAAAACAATAGCCGCAATAGTCATTCCCTAACATTTTAAAGAAATAGTATCAGTTACAGTGTATTTGCTCCGTCAGTATCAAAATCAAAATTCATTTTACGAAAACAAATAGCGGATATATTTTTATCAAAAACCTTTCTGCAATTTAAATATTTTGAGAACGATGTATGCATAAAATTTACTTTTTGAAACTTTAGAACATAGCATAGGTTATTATGGTACAATGTCAACGCAAACAGACATGAACTTGAAGCAGGGGTGTCCGTTTAGTCATTAAACCCGCAGCTTTTGGAACAAAAAATGCTTCCACAAATTCATTTATTCAAACTTAATCAATGAAGGTCTATTTTGGATCATTTGGTCCCGTTGCATTAATTTACTTGTTAGAATCCATATTGCCTGCGTTCGTGTAGTTTTCTTGCTAATAATTCGAAAACAACTCTTAGAAATCGTTTCGATCGGCCTTCTTTCAACTCAGTTCACAGAAGGGTCTTTGGCTTCAAGAACGGGGGTCGTGGCTGCTCTATGATATCAATTTCCCGCAAATTGTTTAAAAAGATGAAATCAAAATTAATACATTTGGCATTACCATGAATTATTCCGTATGGATTGAAGCCGATTTTCCATCCAAAGCGGCTGTACCAGCTCGAAGCAGCTTGCAGTATCTATTATGCACTCGTTCCTGCGTCGATCTTTGATGCAGCTTTTGTAGTTATGGATTCCAGGGCTATTGCTTATTTAACCCGTTGACTGACGACTCCCATGCAAAGATGAAATTCTCTAACAAATCTCTTCAAATTCAAACGAAGAATGCCTCCTTTCCACTCTCATTTAATAACGAAAAAGTGACTCACTGTTTTCTGAATACAACCTCCGAGAACTGCGAACACAGCAAATTAGACATTTTATTGGCAATAATAAGTGTCTGGATACGAATTCCTGGAGTAAACGCTAACTTGTGACACGGTGAGTGCCTCATTGGTGTAGCCCGGTACTGTATGAAGATGTTGTCTCATAAAACACGGAGCGGAATATGTTGACGGAACGAAAGCGAGTGACTCATTTCGTTTTTGCCTTTATGACTTTTGAATTTCCCTATTGAGGACAAAAAGCAATTTGAGGCCACCAATAAAGTAATAATAGTGGTCTTTCATGGGTGTTTTACTTCCACTATACAATAGATTCCATTCACCTTCAGATCATCAGTCCCTACCCAGAGGCACACAGCCCTATCAAGATGGCTTTGTTTGGTCCAGTTACATTTAAGACTCTGTCGCACCAATTCCCTTACTTTTATGGGGGTTTTATGCATGCAGTTGGTCCCTCGTCTGCCAGCGCTAGCGTGAGTACTGTACTCCAGCTTCCCGAAAGTAGAGATTGCATTGCCCACATTGGAATCTATAATATATGTTACTTGGCGACACGTCGAGTCTTAATCGACGTTAAGGCGTTAAAATGACGTGCCGTGTGGATTGATGACGTTGTCGGATGGAGTTAATGTTTGTCCGCGTCGTTACTGTTGTATCGTAAGTCTGGTATTGGCTGCTTGTAGTTCAGGTTTAATGTGAAGTTAGTGCTTCCTGATTTTAGTATGTCGTAATATATTTTGTATGAGAGGTGTTATTTTCATGCGTCATTGGTTGAAGCCCTTGTTTGTATGTTTTGTACGTTTTCATTTCTTAAAACTGTAGTATGAACGTTGTATATTCTAGCAATAGTGTGCGACGGTGTGAATTCCACAAACACTATCTGACGTGTATGTTCTAGCTGTAGTATCTGACGGTTTATGTTCTAGCAATAGCATGTGGCGGTGTGCATTCTATATGTACTATCTGACGGTGTATGTTCTATCAGTAGTGTCTGACGGTGTATGCTCTAGCAATAGTATGTGGCTGTGTGCATTATATACTCGCTATCTGACGGTATATGTTCTATTAGTAGTGTCTGACGGTGTATGTTCTATCAGTAGTGTCTGACGGTGTGTGTTCTATCAGTAGTGTGTGACGGTGTACGTTCTATCAGTAATATCTGACGGTGTATGTTTTAGCAGAACCACAAAACCAGACAAAGTCAAACCAGAGAGTCTGGGAGAAAAAAAAACAAGCGCCAGGGCCTGAAATATTTACCTGAGGTACTGAAAATTGATAAATGTACTTTTCACCCTCATTTTAAAGCCATCCGTGCGCAGTTAACAGAAGGAAAAACAACAGAATACGAGTGAGATTTTTGCAACGTTTTCGGGTATTCCCAAAGAACATCTAGGCGAGACTCAAGACGGCTCTGTGTCCACCAGACTATAAACCTCTTAAGGATAAATTACTGCCTCTTAACGTCAACGATGGTTACTAACAATGGCTTAGTACCGACCACTTACATTACATACAGTCTGGGCAAGTCTTTCGCTTAATGGAATTTCTTTTCAATAGTAATTGTGATGAAGTCTTGAAGGAATACAAGAAAACGGTAACTTTCCATAACGGGAGTGTTTGATCCTTCTTGTCTCCTGCTCATTACAACGTACACACACGACGTAATGTCATATGAAACAAAGAGGATCACAGAGGTTAAAAGTAATGTCTGAAGTCATTGAGGATGTTCTAAAACCGGCGCGGTGGATGAATGGTGACATGGCATTTTCCTCAGACAGTGTTCGACCAAGTGAACAAACTTTTCTACACGTGCGTATACATGTTTACATAATATGGACATTATCTGGATCATTTATCCAGATTGCTTAATTAATTGTTATGATGTATCGATTACCGAATCGTGGTCGTGAACTTTTACCACAACGCTTATCTTATTATATATCGATTGCTTTATCGTTTTGCGATATCGCTTTCTGGACGTCGAGAGTACAGCAATCGCTTTCGTTATGTCTCGATCGCAAAAAAGCAAGTATGATATTGCATTAGCAGGAACATGCATGCGACATAACACTATTCATAGGTTGTACGCCATTATCCAAATCACAGACAGAAAAATGGACATTTAGACACAGAAGATAAATGCGAGTGTCACAAGTGATTTCACGACCGCCTGGACCAAAAGGCCATTAAATCGGTGCTTCTTGACGATAGTATGATGATCGCAAAGGTTCACTTGAAGTATACATTACAGCCTAGGTTCGCATGACGTGAAGCATATCTAGCGCAGAGATTCGCACAAAGAATTAATTACCGCTCAGGGACCACTTGCACTAAGCGATCTTAGCGCTACGACGATCTTATGCCTATGTTACAGTATAGGAGTTACAATCATTGCAGCGCTAAGATCGTTTTGTGCAAGGGGGGCCAGGTTTGCACAAAGAAGTAATAACTGCAGAGTGTGGATTAATTACCACACACGTTCGCACGAAGTATACGTTACCGCAGAGATTCTCACGAAGTATACGTTACCGCAGAGATTATCACGAAGTATACGTTACCGCACAGATTATCACGAAGTATACGTTACCACACAGATTCTCACGAAGTATACGTTACCGCACAGATTCTCACGAAGTATACGCTACCGCACTGATTATCACGAAGTATACGTTGCCACACGGATTCTCACGAAGTATAAGATACCGCACGGATTCTCACGAAGTATACGTTACCGCACGGATTATCACGGAATATTAATTACATAAAGTATACATGAGCCTACAGGTAAACGACATGTATCACGACAGATGTCAGCATATATGTATTACCACAGACGTACATACATTACGTTATCATGATAAACAAATGTGTGTTCACACTGTTCTCGACTGCAGCTCCTCCACACTCCGTTTATCACAAGAACATACGCCTGTTTGAGCATCCCAAAGTGTCACGTTTTAGGAGAATCATCGAAAAATTACGAGGGTTATTGACAAGACCCCAGTACAGAACCACATAGAAAGACTTGACTTAAACACATTAGAGTGATTTATTTTTTAACATAATCCATTCCTTATTAATAATTCTGCCAGCGATATTGGATGGAATTTGTCCCTGGTTCACTGAAGTCCTTCTCTTGATGGCTGATTTGTGCAGTGGAGCATTGTCCTGATGGAAGAGCTCACCTTAGCCCAGTGTCCCAAGTCTCGTAGTCTTATTAACATCCCTTAATTGCCTTATGAGTGCTGCATACTGTGCTCTGTTTGTTGTCAGGTCTTGTGGAAGAGGCTTCGTCATGATAATACCCTCGCCATCCCAAAAGGATTCCAGAAGCTTTCCAGATGATGAGACACACGTTGCCTTACGTTACTTACATACTAACTTTCTTCTTTGTTGTTATGAATGGCGTTAGCGCTGTGGTTACAGTGTCCTCCCGTAAAACCGTGTGCTCCGAGCGTGGGTATAATGTTTGAAACCCATTTTTCGTCCCCTTAAGTGTTATTGCTGGAATAGTCGAAAACACTATATCTTTCTATGAGGCACAGATGACTTGAGATACTTGTAATGAGGAAGTGACCTGTATTGCTGTTATGTGTGGTCTCAACACTTCCGCTGTTGTTACATAATTCTAAGAGCAATAAGTGCAATGGATATCAATCAACCTTATTGAAATTAGTGCTCATTTATCAATTAATTTTCTTATAAGAAATGTCAAAATTGTTGTTATATTCTACATTGTTATGATGAATGCTAACCTGGAGACGACTAGATATTTACTGTCTTTCATTAAGTTCTCAAAAGTAGATATGGTCACACCGAAATGCATCATTATAATAATGCAAGAAGAGGACAGACGCATTTTAAGAATTAATAAATGCCCGCATTAATTTCATGATTTACAGCACATAGATCCCCTGTTCTAGTCGTTGCATGACACGTTCTGGGTCAGCGTCAAACAGAACTGGATTATCAAGAGATATATTGCACCTTGTGTTTAGATGATTAGAAACTTTTGATCCCAACTGCCTTCAATACAACAGTCTCTGTGCCAGTTGAATGCACACTCTTTGTGGTCTTTGTCATATCGGGATTCACGTGAAGTATTGGAGTCGTTTGTGAAGTCCAGGACAGGGGCAGTCCTATACGCTTCCCTGTCGCATCTGAACTCTGCGACCCACCTCTGCACCGTCTTATGGTGAGTAAAATCCTTCCCTGGTCTGCGACTGGTTGGCTGTACCGTCATCCGATATCAGGAAAACATGTAGGCAACAAAGTTAAGATATATACTTATGCAACCTGTGGAGGTGGCGGGTGTAATCAGTTGCTAACCGCTCCCGAGACATCCAGTAACTGACTGTTTTGGATCCATTCGTTAGTAATTGTCATCACGTTGTCACCTTTCACCTAGGAGAATCTGTTTCGTAGGATAATAGAGACTGGATATGTTCTAGCGTTGACGTTTTAAGGTGTACCTATATCTTCAAGACTCGAGAAACTTTGTCCAGAGCCTTTTTCGAAACTGCATGTGTCTCAAGATTACCCACTTTGCAAAGGTCAGAGCAGACTTGTCAGTGCGAAACAATTTTTTTTTTGTGCGAATATGTCTCTTGGCACCCTGTAAAGTCCATAAAAATATATCTTTATGTAACAAAAACTCATTGTCTCTGAAGCTTCAGAGCTCATCAATCATCGTTAGACCAAGTTGTACGTGTATGCACTGATACAACTATTGCGTTAGGTTTGCATCACAATGCTGGCGTCAAGCCCCCGACTCGTTCAATAATAAGTAGAATCTTCAGTAACTCGATCTATCGCCTTAAACCACGAAACGTCATGGTATCGACAACAGCCCACTTCGTTATTCACCATTGTTTATCTCTTCATGTAATCGTATTGAGCAGTAGGATAGTGGTTGTTGAAGCGATCGCTCCACATACAAATAACCCAGCTTCCATGGATTCTGCACTTGGGTACAATGTGTGGAGTTTATTCTTGGGATCACACGTATAGATGTTGCTGGAATATTGATATTACCGGCGTGAAACTATCCTTTTCACTCAAACAGTCGATGGATGATCAGTCGATATATCTGATTTCATACAGAATACTTATATGTCGTTTTTTTTTACGTCCTGGTAGTACTGGGAAACCTTCATCACTCTCTGCAAATTTAAAATGTTTCGGCATAAAACAGCCATATACAAACGACATTGTAACCGGCTTTACTGTTACAACAAAACTCGTTTGTTTTGTTTTGAAGCATCTATTAATATTGAGCTTAGGAAATGGAACTCGATAATCCTGAATTATTGTCTGCAGCTGTTTCATGGTAACATGGGTAATCGCGTTCATGTACTGTTATTTTGTCTGCATCTCTATTATATACCTGATGACGTAAAAACCGTGTCCATGTATGGGAGTGCGAAAGTCTATTTTTACAACGCTTTTGGCAATATTCCATCAACATCATGGCAGGTGGACACCAGAAATGGGCTTCACACATTGTACCCATGTAAAGAATCGAACCCGGGTCTTCGGCGTGACAATGAATCACAAGGCAACCCCACTGGCCCGTCAAGAAGGACAGTCTCCCTTTAACAGACTTTCACATGGGACTGCTGGTAACGGACATTATTTAAACTAGATCAACTCCATGTAAGTGTTACGGGTATATCTGTGTATATGTCAGTAAATACGCCTGGTGCTTACATTTCCGGGTTTGTACGCAAGTTGGATGTGCAGTCAGCATATAACACACTATCCCTAGCTTCTGACTACCCAGTTTATAGATGATAGCTCAGTGTACACGCATAAACTATCCTTTGAACGCAAGCTAAAATATTTGACAAGGAAAGTAAATGTTAGCAGCGCCCCTGATATAAATCGTTATCTCTTAGGTTGACTCCTAATTAAGACTATAAATTCAAATTATCACGGATGATGAATTGTGTGCAAAACATTTGTCACAATTAAGTGACTTATTATCACTAACGTGTCTGAAATATGTGAACTTTTGACAATTCAAGAGCGTCGCTATCTTTCTTTTATCGGTCATACAATATTTCAGCCATGTGCCCACGTCACCGCTCACTCCAACGTTGGCTCGGCACCAGCAGCCAGATGACACGACGGAGGCCGCTGTCTCAGTCAATGGAACTGTTCAACTTTTAATTCTTTGCCTTTCAGTCCAACTGTCATACCGCGATCTCTCAAATGAAGGTCAGGGGCTTTAGATCTCTCAACTCGTAAAACTGCAGACATATAAAGAAGCTGAGCATCAAATGGGCTGTACATAATATGTCAACATCACTGCCGAATTACTTTTGGTCCATAAACAGTCGGGACGGTTTCTTCCGATTAAATATCAATCACGATCCACAGAATGTTCGTTGTATTGTAGTTAGAGTTACCTACCTTTTTGTAATATAATACGGAAAAAGGACAGGCCGATATAGAAACGTGAACGCGTATTTCTACCCCCAAATACAGCAAAATCTCCAAATTGCACCAGATCGTGTCATTAGTTTCACCGGTGTTCCCGTACGCTGTTTTAAAAGAGCATGGCTAGCATGGCTGACCAATTACGAAACTGCTTGTCCCAAGATGATAGTCGGAGTGCTCCAAATCAAAAGCAAAAACATGTTCATTATGATTTAGGCGATTATCTACACCCAGCTGTGATTACTGGAATTATGCAATTACCTATCCTGTGTTGCAGCATTTGGGAGAGAAACCTAACAAGCATCATTAGTTTTCATTATCCACCAGAATGCTTCAACAACACTAACTTATTCGGATAAGAATTTTATTTTAATTGCGAATATTGAACTATTTTGCATTTTTTCATTGATTTGTGTCAATATTCCGTGTATTAGTCCGCCAGTGGAAATGCTTAAGCTCTGCCACGACGGCCTGCAAAGGAACGAATCCGGATCTGGCAAACATGTGACTGATAGTAGCACGCTGCCATGAGGTGGAATTTTACAATTCAAGTACCACCTTACGTAATTGTTTTACGATTCACAATAAACCGCTGTCAGATTCGCAATAAATCGTTGTCAGGGACAAAGTAATCGAAAGATAAGAAGGAAGTGAGGAAAGTGATCTGACGTTAGACAGCTCTTGTGTGAGCTCTGAAAATGTTAGCGTGACCGTAGGCTATTGCACAATCGGTCATTCTATATCTGCTACTCTGCTCACAAAACATATAGGGGAGATGTCGCCCTGCACATTTATATTCAAGCTATGCTCACTCATGATCTGTCTTGAACAGACATCCAGACAGGGGTGAGCAGACTCACAATCTAATCGAGGCACCTCCAATTACACAGCTACGTCAGAACAGAGACTTACAAACTGACATGACACAGACAGTGCACGAAGGTCAGACACGTGCACAAACCACCAATCAATCATGCATTCGAGCATGCATCCACTCATGCATACGCGAACGCACGTTCTTTTGAAAAAAAGACGTAAGCATTTTGCGCTCGGATGGACGAAGAGACCAGACAAAGAACAAAGCTACTGTTAAACCAGTTAAGCATGAAAGGTTTAGACAAGCACTTATAAACTCACTAATGAATCTGTCCCATTTTCACAAGCATACGGCTTCACGTGCGCTGTTCACACGAGTTCACAAAGACACAGACACATACGCACTTGCGAGAACACTCATTGGTATCAGCATTAAATACACGTTTACAGTAATAACACGTGTTCTCAAAGTGGCTTTCTCGACGGGTCAGTATAAGTAGATACATATTAAGGCTAATGTCGACAAGCACAAGACCCATGAAAATCCGGGATAGCATTAGTCTTCAGCAAGCTGTGCTTGTCGTAAGAGGCTGTTGACGAGATCTGGTGGTCAGGCTACCTGACTTAGTTGACACATGTCATCGTACCCCAGTTGGAGTAGACCGATGCTCATGCTGTTGATCACTGGGTTGTCTGTTCCACACTCGATTATTTGCAGACCGCCGCAATATAGCTGGATTATAGCTGAGTGCGGCGTTAAACAACAAACCGACCAACGAAAAGCACAAGGGTCATATCAGGTATTAATTCATAACAAAATAGTTCAGGCTTGGTTGGTGCAGGCCATTTGCTCCTAAATGCGTTGGCTGATGCTCTTGATGTCAATCACTTTTTCAGAATGGTGATTTACAAATCATCATCAAATACCTGAGTGCTGCTTTAAAGAGACAAACAAACAACGAAACAAAATACGCAGTTGAAACTTTGTTTATAACTGCTAACTTTGTAACTGACAATCATGCATGTATGAACCTTTGTTGTGAGTTTTATTGTCCATCTTAATTTTCTTCCAAATATATTTCTAACTTTAACATGCTGTCATTTTCAAGCTTATTTCAATTCAAGTTCCAGCAAGAAAACATCCTCGGTATTTGAGACTTCAGTGCCGTTGATTGAAACATGCTGGCCATGTGCAAAACATTATCAGAATTCATCAAATAGAAAGAGCTTTTCGACAGAAAAGAGGAATTTTATGTTTTATTAGAATTCGATTAACTTTCAAACAAATTGGATGCAAAAAAATTAAAAGAATAGTAATTGTAAAAACGTACAAAAGATTTACATAATCATAACTCGAGCAATAACATTTGCTCCAAGCATCACTGCTATTTAACAGCTTTTAGTCACGAAGTTTACAAATTCGCTGCGCAGGAAAATAATAATGAGAAATTGATCAACCCTATTTAGAGAGGCGCGTGGTTTCTTTGAGAAAACCTGATACGGAAAAGAACGCCACGATGCGAACGTCATTGATCAGCTTGTCTATTGCAAGACGCAAGCGTGATCAATCTTCATCAAACCTGTCAGTGATATGTACAAGGCGCTCTGTTGTTCATTTCACCGTGGTCCAGCTACGATAGCACCTCGTCTTACTAACTCGGTTAATAATGTAATACCTAAACACTGCTGTAGAGCAGCGGGGGCAACGAAAGACACATTGTCTATCAATAATACGCACATGTTGCACCAGGCTGTTGATCTCATGTGTGTTCGGGTAATTATTGCTTTTTGAATAGTTAAAACGTCACAGTCACGTCAGTGACATCTCTTCCTATTGCCACTTCTCATCACCACTGCTCCAGTCTAGCCTCCAGCGTCTTACCAGCTTCTCTTTATACAGTATACTTTAAAGTACGCGGCTTTTAAACCCGCCTCCGTTCAGCATCAATGCTTTAGCATGCGCTTCTCAAATGAACTGTCAACAGTAATGAAAAGCATGTAGACGACATCTAAAGCTTGATAACTATCTGGTAGTTTATACTAACGTCTTTAGTTAAAACAAAAACCGCAAGAACCTTTCTACTGCTCTCGATGGGAGAACGAAATGAAATTGATCCTGATTCACGAGTACTTACTGGGAATGCTTTAGAGAGGATTCTAATCTGAAACCGCATGCACATGGCCACCACAGACCTTGAGCTACAACAACATGTATGTTGGATTTTCAAGGCAGTTACGACAGTCTGTATTAACATTCACTGGTCGAGGTTTCTCTGGGTCACGTTCCAAAAATCCGTTTCAAGTTTTATCTCATGCTTTAACTTAAGACAAATTAGCATAATGAGTGAGTTTAGTTTTACGCCTATTTTAGCAATATTTCAAGAATATTACGGCGGGGGACGCCAGTATTAGGCTGCACACATTGTACCCGTGTAGAGAATCGAACCCGGATTTTGAGACGAGCGAACTCTTTAACAACTGGGCTACCCCACCGTCCCAAATTAGCATCGGCGAACATCAATGTGACCATGTTCCATAAACGACACAACACGGATCTACCGTCATATGGTCGTGGAACAATGATTACGGTCTCTGTTAGTTATGAAAGACTCATGATTTACACGCGTGCACTGGAGACTCTCCCACAAACGATCTCTACCTTCAGTATGTAAAAGCTCTGAAAACAGCTGATACAACACACAAACCATCCCTGCATGTGACCATGTATCCACGTGGGGTGAGTGAGTGAACCTTGTAATGAAGCATGGAATAGCATTACACTTATATCACGGGGCATCATCAGCGACATGAAGTTAGAAACGGATTTGGGATCCGGGATTAGGGATTCGAAACCCGAATCTGAATATATTTTTGCAGATAGTTCAGATTCGGGATTCTGACGAACAGTGTTAAGATACATTATCTAATGGTGGGTGCTCCTTTTGTTAACAACCAACGTAAAGTTTTCCATATTTGAACCTCACATCCCAGTTTTTAACATTCGGGTTTCGGCATTTGGATCCCGAATATGATTATTTAGTTCAGATTGGAGATTTGAATCCCGAACTGAAAAAATATTGAGATTCAGGATTCGAATCCCCAATCTGAAAAAAAATCAGATTCGGGATTCAAGTCCCAAATCCCCAAACCGTTTCTAACTTCATGTTGCTGACTTCATGTTGGAAAAGACCCGTGAAGGTCCAGGGTAGAATAGGCATTCAGTACCCCAGACTTGCCATAAAAGGCGACTGTGCTTGTTGTAAGAGGCGACTAACGGGATTGGGTGGTCAGGCTCGCTGACTTGGTTGACACTTGTCATCAGTTCCCAGTTGCGCAGATCGATGCTCATTAGGTTGATCACTGTCTTGTCTGATTATTTACACACCCCTGCCATATAGCTGGAATATTGCCGAGTGCGGCGTAAAACTACACTTACTCACCCACTCATTCACTCATGTTGGAGAAAAACCCATATTAGCGAAAACCTTGGACTTGAATCAGTTTGGGAAACCCACGAGTACCATGTTTCTACTGACAAGCCTAGAAACGTGACCTAAGCGACCATAGGGTTTGAATCAACGATCACTTGATCCCGGCACACACTAAAGGGATGCAACTCGTCCTGTGATATATCAGTGTGATGTACAAGGAAATCCTGTAGCGTTCTTGGTTGTTGACAACCATATTGATGACCCTCATGACAACGGGGGAAGGCGTTGTCCGGGGGCACAATGGATGGGGGACAGTTGTACTTAGGCCCATTATTTTATCAGTAAAAACTGAGCAAACAATTTCTTACAAATTCTGGTCAGTTTGTATTAACCACTCTATTTTCTATTACTCGATTTTCGGCCCAGAAACATCTTAAAGATCTCCTTCGTAGTCTGTACCGTAGCATGTGGATTTGTAGACTTGTAGAACCGTCGCAGCAAGCCTTGTCATATCGATCTCAACTGAAGTTTTCGAATCTTTCGGTTTTCCATTTTAAAACACATTTCCTGACACCAGTGAAGTCCAAACAGAACTTGGATTTTTAAAAGAAAGAAAACACATCTGGTAAAAACTGCTCCCCAAATTGCATTTGTTTTTGCGCACATCAAATGGTCCTAACGTTTTTCAACGAGCCTGTGTACCATGACCAGCGTTCATTGATCAGCTTCTCGTCATAGGACGAGAGCATTGACTTTCAGTCGGCACCTGGTTAAAAAATGAATTAATTGATTGTACAAATCTGAAAAAATACTTCTGTGAGGCGTCCAGGATATACGCCTGGACATTTGGGAATCAGCGTTAGCGTTGCGCATGCGTATCTCTGAGATGGGCGAAACCTCGAGAAAAGAAAAACGCGAAACAAAAGTAGGGACAGAATATGAAATTTTACCCAGTGAAATACGATCAGAGGATGTTTTGGAAGACCATTGTGCTTTTTCATCGTGATCGAGACTCTTTGACAAGTCAAGGATACCCCTCACTTTGTTTATCTGAACGAGTGAACAGAAATGAACTCTCCGAAACAGTAGGGGAATATCGATTTTGGAAAAAAAGAACAACATTGCGTTTTAATCATTGTTACTTTCTTTCAACTGACATCCTAAACTCAATACGCTGTAAGACAAACATTACAACAACTCCACTCAAGAGTTCTCAAATTCTTTCATAATGATTTCAGCATTATTGTTTATCTTGTTCAATGAGCTAAAAATGCTTCAATTATGCTGACTTGACTCATCCATATTCAAATACAAAATTTACTATTAAAATAGTAACACTTTTAACAAACAATTATTAATAAAAACAATTTATGACTAGTAAAATAGTTTCGTTCTGCAGAGCTACCCGAGGCAAATAGCTGGGAAATAGGTAAATGCAATTTCCGTAGTGTAATTCCTTTTCTAATAAGTTACTGCCATAGATGTTGTTTTAAGTTAAATAGATCCACGGTGTCCAGTGATAACGGGGATTGGATGGGTGACCTATTGCGATATCAGCCACTCATTTCACTAACCAAGACAGGGGTACTTACGGGACGCCACCAATCATACTCACCGGGGAAAGAAAGGGATAATAAGATATGCATGTTATGGTCGGTCGGCAGCTCAAAGATCAGATTTTTAAAGTCTGCCGAAGACAGATCCCAAGAGCGACCCTAGAACGTTTGAAACATCGCAGTGCCGGTGAGTAGGTGGAAGGGGGTGGAAAGGTGGGGGTGGGTTGAATGGGGTTGGGGAGGGGGGGGGGTGATTCATTTGACTTCTGGGTCGGTGGGATAGCCTAGTAGTAAAAGTGTTCACTCGTTACCGGGAAATAAACTCCTTCACATCTTGTAATCCTAAACAAATGGTCTGATTCTAAACAGCATTTCCGATTCCTGTCATCGTCTGAAAATACCAGTCGGGGTCATATATTGCCGCGACCTTGCTTGCGAAGGTCACCGCTGAGCAGGTGCGCACATCATATTGATTTGTAATTATCAATTATTATTGACAGCACTAGGGATTCTTGCCAGACAGAATAAAGTGCCCTGTACCTCAGTGCCGCTTCTTGATGAGCTCAACGTTTCTTGTTTTCGAATGTTTTTTATTTCCCTTTTTTGTAAATCTTTACGTTCACGCTGTCCAATTTAGACGTCCTGGCACGTACGATGTTTAAGAAAGATAGTGTTTTCGTTCCCAAGGAAAATACACGCATGTGATTTCGACTCTGTTTTGATATGTGAGTTCAGTTCAACTGCTGTTTCTTTTCAGGACTAAATGGCGACGAACTATTTTTCTTTCAACTTTTCAGTGTCCTTTCTTTTTTTTTTAACTTGCCTCACTTACTTGTGATCCGTGATTTAGAAGATTGATTCATAATCCATTATAAATTTGACAAAACACTCAATTTATATAACAGTGCTCATCTGCCTAAAACTAATACATGTCCTCATATCTGAAAGCCGCAATTAAAACGCCAGAAATTATTAATGACAAAACGGTACGCAGAAAATGGTACGTGTTGGAAGCGATTTGAAAATTGCCTTTAGAGAATTTTATGAAGCATTTAAAAAGCTCTGTCGATTTTATCACCTTCCTGAATCATGAAATAACATGCCGTTTGATGATAAAGCATGGTGAGATCGAAGAGGAGCACTATTTCTACGCCAAACCCACCACGTGGCTAATGACGTATACAAACAAAGGGAGATGGGTCTTTGAGAAGAAGTTCTGTTTCTCGCGGTTCAGTATTCATGAGTGCCTTTGAAGCGTCCTTGACAGTCGTTTTTTCTCAGGCTCTGAAATCGGAACCAACATACGGGATGTTTTTTCACAACAGTTGTGTCTTGTGTGTGTCTGTTGAAAGTAACAACCTCTGCGCAAACACACTTAACACGCAAACAAACTCTGTGACGTATCATATTCGTGTTTTTACATGGTAATTACCCAATATCAACTTCTCCTGAACAAATGCTAACAAACGTGTTTGCATGGATGACTAATGGTATTTGACTTTCGTGAATATCTGGCTTACACCGAGTTAGTGTGATCTTATGTAGGTTTGCCATATGTTTTGCTGTGGCTGTACTTTGAAACTCGTTAACTGATTACTGAGTTTAACGCTAACACGGGAGCGAGTTGGCCAAGGCGCCTGGCTAGTGATGCAGCGAGGTTGAGGTGTCGGGATCGAGCCCACCTGTGACCGGATGTACAAACCTTGTACATATTTGTGTCACAACCCATAGTATACAGTACACAACCCTGTGCACTTACAAGAACCTACGAATCCTTTGGTATATGACCAGATGGCGGCCACACCTAGTTGCGGGTACAGCAAGTTGCAGTGAACTTGGACAAAGTACTGTGACTACGTGTCCCTGTCCACCCAGCTGTTAATGCATACCTCG
This sequence comes from Haliotis asinina, assembly GCF_037392515.1. NCBI lineage: Eukaryota > Metazoa > Mollusca > Gastropoda > Lepetellida > Haliotidae > Haliotis > Haliotis asinina. Next base: position 68,498,395 of record NC_090281.1, on the reverse strand, counting down.
TTAGGATGAGCGCCACAATAGTTCATTGCACCCAGTGGCTGCAAAAGGTGTATACTCCACAGGGAGTTGAGATTGATAATGCTTAGGGGATTGACATCCAGTGATCGAGGTAAATAAATACCAGCACCTTGAGCGGATATGTGCGCTGGATACTTCATGTGATTACAGATATGCAAAAAGATATCAAATGACGGTCACTGCTGGACGCGCAATCGACGGATTAGATGTAACAGGACGAGTGAATATGTCCGCAATATGTTACAGCAATGCAAACAAAAACAAAAGGTGATGGATGTGTCAGAAAGAAAAATAGAAATGGACATTTCGGATGGCGTGCTCAATACGGTCATGCCACTATATCTGGATAGTAGTAAAATGAGTGATTGAGTAAAATTTATTACTTCAATTTTACGCCACGGTGGGGCACCCTGAATTAGGCTTCACACATTATACAAAGTTGGGGAATCGAACCTCTTGTCTACAGCACCGACCTGATTACCAGAAGTCGCAGCGACACAAGGTAAGGGTACATTTGTAACGACGAAAATCAAACACGAATTTCATGACACGATATATTTTAGCTCTTTAAAGGCAAATTTAGATGTCCTGGCACGTAGGATGTTTAAGAAGGTTAGTGTTTTCGTTACTTAGGAAAATACACACGTGTGATTTCGGCATTACATGTTTGTATTAAAAAGAAAACACGAAATTTGTTTTATCCGGACAATGATGGTCCCAGAAAAGGTTTTGAATGGCGAATCAGGTAATTAACAGATGAATCTATATTTAGACGCCCCCAAAAGTAATCTTTCAGAAACGGATTTTCGTCTTTCGCCATGTTGGCTGAAAAGGTCACTATGTATATGCTGAGTGAGTGTGTGAGTGAGTGAGTGAGTGAGTGTGTGAGAGAGTAAGTGAGTGAGTGAAGGGAATATACCATTACAGAAGGACTTAAAGGAAGCCTTGTGATTATGGCGTTCATTCGTCACGCTGATGTCGGGGTTTAAACTGACTGATACTCCGAAATCCACCTTACATCTTGGTAATTATTACGGGCTCTAGAACTCATGAAGAATTGTGTCTTGATGTGGTTCGTATATACAACAGTGAAGACCTCGTCTCTCTCTATATATATATATCTTCAGCTGTTGTCAATCTCTTTCTCTGCTCTCTCTCTCTCTCTCACACACACACACTCTCTCTCTCACACACATACACACACACAATTAATATTTTAAGGTAAGGCATCAACTTATTATCGACCTCAGCAATATTCATTGCAAATTAGGAAGCACGCCTTCACATCAGAGCGTCACACAATCTCCCACTCTAAAGAACGGGTCTTAAATCACGCTTAGGAATCTCGCCTGGAGTTAGGTCTTGCACATACCAGATACACATATGCATATCTGCAGTCATGTAATATTAAATACTCGACCACTGTCACAACAATCTGGGGAAATGAGCTAAGAACGTTCTGTATTTGCGTGTGAGAAGAAACAGTTTCAGCTTTGTCATCGTTTAGAACATAGTTTTGACTGCAAAATATACGATTCTAAACGATCACAAAGGATGTTTTCAGGAAGTCAGAAATGTTAATTAATGCGTATTTCTACCTCTTAGTATTTTCAATTGGTAAACCAGGATTTGTCAGTAGTGATACTAGTGTTTTCAACTCGGAAACCAGGGTTCTCAATAGAGAAATCATTATCCGTGCTATAACCTCGGGAAACGTAGGCCGTACGTGATCACAATCAGACAGCTCTATACCCACGTTCTTCAGCTTTTAGGGGGCATGTTGCTCAACACTGTAACTCACTATGATTTATGTTCCGGAGGTATCTTCAGCAAATCAGGATCTTCAAATAAAAATAATATTTTGCCAGAACAAATAACCTTGTGAATTTTAAAAAAAATGTGATTAAAGACGAACAAAAGACGAATGAAACAGTATATAATTGCTTTTAGGAAATACATTTATATCAGTCAGATATTGTTTGAAACACAAACCAACGTCATGATGTAACCAAGTTTCTTTATATCAATAGAATTAAACCTTTGAAAGCCAAGCAAGATTGCTGCCTACATACTTACTTCCAGAACATCATGTTACCCCGTGTCAGGTATTTGACATTCTAGCTAGTGAAACGGATAACCTTAAGCAATTAGACTATATTCGAACGAATTAGCATTGTAAAGAATATGTCTTCAAGAAAATGAAATGCGGCAACATTCGATATTAATACTTTAAATAGGTATGTCAAAATCACTCTCATCCAATGTGAAGTGCAAGAGACATAAACTCACCTAAGAAAAACAGATGCATTTGAAATGAAGTTTCATCTTTCGCATTACCTGGTGTGCAATTGAAAACCTAGTCGTTGTCATTTAGTCATGACCTTTATTACCTGAATTAGTAGAAGTATTTAAATATTTGACTCACAATAATGTATTAGCGCTGATTAAATTTCTAATGCATACTCTGTTCGTTTCAATAAAACATCTACGTGTTTATAAGAGACCATGTTTTTATTCCACAAATTTCGATCTCGTGAAAGGTACATTCGTCTGTCAAAGGTGTCCATCTTTCTCCTCTTCCAGTGGAACATAGTCTGTCAGAGGTGCCCAACTTTTTACTTTTGTCCATTGAATATAATTATATCCTTCAGACAGGTCCACCTTTCTTCTCTGACATTCGTCTGTCACTGGTGTCCACCTTTCTCCGCTGTCTGTTGGACATTGGTCTCTCAGAGAAGTCCACCTGCCTTCTCTTTCCGTGGCACACCTGTCTGTCGGCTGTGTCTTCCTTTCCGATCGACATTAGTCTGTCAGAGCTGTCCACTTTCTTCTCTGTCAGTATGACATTAGTGTGTCAGAGCCGTCCACCTTTCTTCTCTGTCAGTATGACATTAGTCTGTCAGAGCTGTCCACCTTTCTGCTCTGTCCGTTGTACATTAGTCTGTCAGAAGTGCCCACCTTTCTCCTCTTTCAGTGGGACATTAGTCTATCAGAGGGGACCACTTTTGTTCTCCGACTGTGGAACAATATTTTGTCAGAGGTGCACACCTTTATCTTTCATCCATGGAACACATATCCTTCAAACAAGTCCACCTTTCTTCTCGGTCCGTGGAACATTAGTGTGTCAGAGGTGTGCACCTTTCTTCTCTCTCCGTGGGACATAGTCTCCCAGAGGTGTCCATCTTTCTTCTCTCTTCTTGGGACATAGTCTCTCTGAGGTGTCCATCTTTCTTCCCTCTCCGTGGGACATAGTCTCTCAGAGGTGTCCATCTTTCTTCTCTCTCCTTGGGACATAGTCTCTCAGAGGTGTCCATCTTTCTTCTCTCTCCTTGGGACATAGTCTCTCAGAGGTGTCTATCTTTCTTCTCTGTCTGAGGAACATATATCCTTTCTGCTCTGTCCGTGGGACATCAGTCTGTCAGAGGCGTCCATCTGTCTTCTCTTCTTAGTCTGTTATTAGTCTGTCATGAATGTCTATCAGGTGTGTTCTGTGATCCATGTCCTTATCCATGTGTCCATTGCTATCTGAGCACGACCACCACGCGCAAGTTCGAGGCTATCCATTGTTCTCTGAGCAAGACCACCGCGAGCACGTTCGAGGTTATACGTAGACACGAGCCAGCACAGAAGGAATGACTACAAATAAGGCTCTTAAAATAGTTAAAATGTATTTCACTTTCTAAATCTGGGTAACATGTAAGATATTACAGATGAGATTAAACTTCCCTGGGCTATTGCTAGCCACAGTCTAGTCTAACATAACTCATTGATCACTCATCATTATTCTCCTGTGACCTTAAATGTGTAAATATCTCTGTTTAACAATTCAATCCGAGTCCACCCGAAATAGCAAGCGTCCAGTCTAGCGAACCAGAAGGCCAAGCGGATATGAACAGGCATTCGAAGGTATCGAAACTGGCGTATTTTCCGGTGAGGTTACTAGCAAAGCAAAATGACACTTACAGCGTCTAGACCGACCTTCATGGGCACTGATGTTTAGACACCTTCTCTAAAAGGGGATAGAAAATCAGATAAACTTCATTCCGCAGTCTCTTTGTCTAGTCGGTCCCACGGGTGTCTTCGCACTTACAGGTGATTATGTGTTCCACAGCTTTCTAAAATGATAGTATTACGTCATGGACTTCCTTTGAAAGATACCTGTGTACCAATACTAAGTTGTGTTGAAAATGATTTGATGGTTATGTCCCCATTACAAACAATCAGTGGGGAGGAGGATAACCAATGTGCAGCCATTGAGGAAGTCGCAGAGGCAGGCGCACTTTGCAGATGGTGTACATTGCCGTTCCTTTGTCCATCGAAAACTACTCTCGGAGGAGATTCTAAAGATAAGGTTAATGGATGATGTTTGAGATACAGATAAACTCGCAGACAATGCTGATGTTTGCCTTTGTGAGCGTTGAGTCGGTCGCGATTACGAATATCATACAACGCTATCGTATGACAGAATTGGGGACGTTTAGATGTTTCAACCATATATCGTTAAGTCAAGCGGGAAGTTGAAAAAGTTCCACTTTGTAATCGTATCTGCACGCTGTGTGAAAGGGAGACATTGGTGATGAATTCCCGTGTTTGAAACAGGAAGACAGAGTTACATCACGGCCAGGAGACAATTCAAACAAATCTCTCGACGAAGAGGGCAAACATTTTTCACGAAACATCAAGCATGTTTTGTGAACGATTTATGTTGGGGAGAAAAACACGTAAGAGAAACAGTTTTACTCTCATTAAAAATTCTACTTACGTTTTATTCCCAACCCCTATATATTGTCACCCTGCCTTAAGCTTTTACGACACAAAACGTTTTACTATTTCCAAAGATGGTGGTAAGGTAGACAAGTTGTTCTCCTGTCACGCACATGACACAACGTTGACACAACTTTAGTATTAAATAGTTTCAGCGTTATGTCGCAACGAAATCGTTATGGAAGCGTTATGCTTTGGGCTCCTCGCAACATTATAACAACGTTTCTTATAACTTGGTGTCAAGATAAAGCTTTTTGTAAAAAGTTTCACTTTGAAAGTCTTTCTTCACTATTCAGCTACAGCTCCAGGAAAAAAACCCATGCAAACTGACGAAGAAACGTGTTTTTTGTTTGTTTGTTATGTACTGTTCATTATTGCAAAAACTATTCAAGACGACGTAACATACGTTAACATCAACCAACTTTAACCCCGGGGTATAATTACGTCAACCTCAAGATTGTAAACGGGAGTCCACATAATAACGCTGTAACAACGAAAATGTAACATTGTCACAACGTTGTGGCAACATGGACTTGTTAGTTGGGCGAATAATCAAGTCTCTGTCAGACAATTCAGTGACCAACATCATGTGCATCGCTGCTAATGTTCTACTGTGGACAGAGTTCTCCTCACATAACCTTACACAGTGTTAATCTAGCCGTCATATCATTCGCCGTTATATTGATATGAAAATTGCTGTAAATTAGTAAGCATATTTCACAAGTTCTATCCCAGTGGGCTGCAAGATCATAACTACACCAATACGACTCCACCTTCTGTAATTTCACCTGAGAAATCCCACCATATACCAACAAATAGTAAGTCATGCATGGGCATTTCAGGCCATATCTGCTCAATGAACTCGACTGAACATGACTTGCGTTGTTTCAGGCGTACGTGCGGATATCAAGATATGAGCATAAACATTTTCAGTTCTGCACAGCTGTTTCAGTCATTATCTGCCACTAACAACCGTGCACAGCATGCAACCATGTGCATATTGCGCAGCTGATGTCAGATATATTTCTTCGAACGATGACATCACTCGAAATAGAAGTAATTGCGAACCTTCGTCTTTAAAAATAAGCTTAAACACTGTTTCCTGAAGAACGATATCAGCTACTGGCGACGCATTCATTATGGCAAGGTTTAAAAGAGATCTATAGCAACGGATGTCAAGTAATTGCTTTGGGTATTAGAGTTGATTTTTGTTCCTTTGATATAAAGAAAGCGAGCTCAACTTAGACTCAACAATCGAACATGATTTGACTCAAAGATTCAAAGAGTGTCCTTCACCAATGGTAGCAGGGGAACCAGAAGATATGTCATGAACAGCCCAGGTCTCCTAGTTGAGAGACCTCTGTTGCGTTGAGACGAGCGTTGCTTTGACGATGTAATACGAATCTCAGGACCTGTTGCCAATAGCGAGGGAATTTGTCGCCGCAGTCGGAAATATACCATCACGGTGGTCTATGTACACGGTTTGGCAGCAGTGAGTGAGTGCGTGCGTGCGTGCGTGCGTGCGTGCGTGCGTGCGTGAGCGAGCGAGCGAGCGAGTGAGCACGATTTTCAGTGATGCCATGCCGTCAAATGCAGGAATAAAATGCAATAACACTTTAAGGACCTCGACCAGGAAGTGCTGATTGTACAAAGTATCATACCAGTGCAAAATGAAGAATTCGAACCCGCGATCAGCAGATCCTAACATAAATGAGGAAAGTAGTTGTATACAAGCATTGCTCGATCATCGAAACTCCCAGGACACCACGCTGATGCCATGCATGTAATTACATCAGATCCATTTCGATGATCTGTTTACCGTGTGTTACACATAGTCTGTATATTGTCAGTGTGTTCTATTGGTCTGTATACGGTCTGTTCCACATGTGCCACATGTTGTATTTCATTGCATGCACACACGCATACGCACGCATAAGTCATATAAGTCGTCATGACCTGCATACCGTTCTGATGATTCCCAGTGATCTTCAGGAACTCATCATCATCGACATCGTTTAGAATTACCTGTGTCACACTGTGATTTTTATGAATAACGTCCATGACCTACACACATCATTGTTTACAATTTCCCCACCAACACACCAGAGCAGTGACACAAACACATTATTTCTACATTCCACCATTCAGGAGAATCATCCTATCTGCTACATCTTTCATAAACACTGATGCTACGGCAAGCATTAACAAAACAATGCTTTTCAATATTCCAAAACGTAGTGTACAATAAATATGTGTTTTTCCTATGAACATCCCGGCAACATCTGTTATCACTACAAAAACAGTGCTGTCAATATCGACAACCATACCAGCTAGCAACAGCTGGAATAGGAGATAGATCACATTTTGAACGTTCATGAGCCTTTGTTTCAGAGGATTTGGGGACCACAAAGGATTGGCTATAAAGATATAGGTGAATGATTTCAATATACAGATAGAGCCATTCAAGAATCAATACAGCCGACTAGTGTGACAGTTTCAGTGTTGCTGGCTTGGCACATGACATATTCGTGAAGGACATACCCGACGGTACATGCCATTTAATCTTGTCCAAAGGACCATTTGTCTAGAACATTCTACAACAGGAACAAGGTGTTCATGTGAGGCGTCTCTAGCATTTATTGGAGTTACAGAAGTGTGGATGCCAGGAGAGAGAGGTCAAAACGTGAGTACAGGTTCCGAATAAGTCTAACGTGAAATATGACGTCATCATCCATCATATTGTCCAGAGATCTGTAAAACTTGTAATTTGGAATACTGTCTCCAAATGTCTCTTGTTTTCAACCATAATACACTGATAGATACGGTGTGCTTGAAGTTAGATATTATCAAAACTACCTTTAGGTATCAGCTACACTATGTCATTATAAGGTATATTAGTATAAGTATGTAGTTTTTATTCTTAATGAGAATGTTTTGAGTGGAACCGTATGGTACCTCGCTATTTCTTTACCAACTGTAAGTATTCCAGATGTCTGTGCGTTATAGTTAAGATAATAATGATATCAAATTTCCGAGAAGAAAGTGAACAAGAAATGTCCAGCTCAAACAGACATAGAACAGACCCACATTGCAGGAAAATAAACACCACCGTCTCGATAGTCGGTGTAATTCGTGAAGAAACTCTCGACTCGAATAATGTCCACACGCACTTACCCTGATTCTCTGCCGAGGTAATAATGTCTGTAAAAACTGCTTCTACAATTTGGTTGTCTAAAGTCTTAAATTTGACAAAAATGTAAATTTCGCTTCATTTAATTGTTTCTCTTTTTCTTGCCCAAACTTGCGTAATGATACCGCAGAGACCGCCAGCAAATTTGACAGCTTTTAACTCTGACTGGTTTTTACTGATATGTGCGCAGTCAGTCAGCTACCACGCTATTTGTTCAATTCTTGATAGGCCCAGTGTGGTAGCACTTCCTGTCACGCGCAGACCACCGGCACCGTAGGTAGTAATCTTTTCGGCATTAATTGCTGCCATTTCCAGTAAAATAACCGTACTGACAAATAGGGGTGAATTATGTTTTCCAGCTGTCTGTTTTTGAGGCGAAGTTGTTTATAAGCTGGCAATAACTGGGAAGCTAATCGCCAGGAGAAAGTTTGAAAGTAAGCAATGCACAAAACCGCTGTGCTACCAGTGTGATAAATGGATTGTATTTGTGCCTGTGGCTAGCTGAAGTGTGATTGTAATGAAATGTACCGAGGTTCCTTCTCTTGCACTAGTCCTGAAACATGACCCTGCCATTACCATTCATGCATCGTCATTATACGAGAAATGACGTTAATCACGAGCTTGGTGTTATAACAGGCTGGAAGTATAACGAATCTGGTGTTATGATGAGTTTGGTATTACGCTCGTAAACATGCCTGTGCAATTACCATTCGTACTTCGTGAATATACGGGGAATGGCGTTATCATGGTGGTGGTGTGATGGCAGGTGGGCTGTTTTATTCACCTACCTGAAGGAGCTCGTGACGTAGGTGCGAAGGGCGATAAGACAGTACTGATGCAGTGAAGGGATTTACTAAACCTAGCGTCTCATGAATTTATCTCTTGACTGTCAAGACCCTCAGTCTGGCAGTAAAACGTTTGTTGTTGGCAGAAACCTGTCTTCCCGAGTCTTTTGCAGTGTCGTCCACATGTACACGATGTACAGTTAAATAGATCTGTGGATGTTCGAGTGTCTTATATTTACTTCATATATGTTTTGTTTTTTAAACTGATATTACCTGTACAAAGGAAATCACGAGCAGGGGCGTGAGTTGCGTGTTTGTCGAGAACATCGAGAAATTTGTAGAAGTTGGCTGTATAGCAAGAATGGCTTACTGACAAGTTTCTTTCAATGTGAGAAGCTGTATAGGGAGAGCTGCATAAGAGTAGTGGTACGTGGTCCTGTGCATAGAACTCAGGTCACAAAGCAGTGTAAGTTAAGCAACACTGAGCGCGAGGTCACAAATCAGTTGAGGTTTAGGAACGGTGGTGGAAGGGTCTTAGATTTCGAAGCTTGGCCCCTGAGAGTTCTGGACATCAATCCTGCCCCACAAGACAAGTAGTCTCATCTTAGACAAAACTGCCTCTGTTCACCCAGTAGAAAATGGCTACCTGATGGGATACGTCACGTGACTATCAACCGTCTAACCCCTCACTGGCAGCGGGTTATCCGGAGTAATGATAATTAGATTACGTTTGAGCAGGATATGAGGCCTGAAGAGACGCGTTATAAATGTTCTACATTAAATATTCTACATTAAATATTCTACATTATTATTACAGAGATCAGTAGATGGTTAAAACATCCGGGAAATAAGGAAGGACGTAGAACACGTAACAAAGCACACTAAATTTAGGAAGCCATTCTGGAACACCGTTAAAGTTACGTTTCGCTTTGTAAGGCGTTTTAAGAAAGTTATACATTCTGCTAACTGAAAATACCTTCCCTAGTAGACAAGAAATGGGGTTAGCGGATAAAGCAGAATGAATTGCCAACGCTTCACTGGTGTTACAGAAAGACAGACATCACGATTATAAAATGATTTTTTCACCAATACAGTTATTCGTATTCAAATATGGATTAAAACGCGCAATTATTTTTGGGTGAGCGGAAGATATAACATCTGGTAAATTTCGATATTCCCTTCGCTACTTACAATTTGAAACATAAAGTTGTGAGTCATGATGGGATAGGCACTGTCGTGAAAAAACTCCTGGTAATTCTTATAAACTATACAGGTATGGGATGCCCCGTTTTCCAGTTATGCTTTATGACTCCAGACAGACCAGCGTGGCACCAGAGTTCTATTGGATGGCAACAATCACACAATCGGGGTCTCCGCTAATCGATGTTAAGTTGGCTGACACTACATCCAGCTAATCGAGTAAACGAATTAGCTATTTTCGCCACTTTGGATCCGTACTGACAGGAGACTGGCACCAAGTGCGTAATTACCGGAAGAAGAAGGAAAACAATAAGCTCTAACTGATGAAAAAACTCTGATTAATTAAGCCCTGTTGTCAAGAAGCTGGATTCTACCAAAATGTTTTGTGCAGAAGCGTTGCTCCCGCGACCAGCTTGTTTGGAAGTCTTTCAAATGTGTGACAAATATCTGACCTTCCTATTTTTCACTCAGCAAAGAAACACCTGCTTCCGGATCCGCTGCCCTGAGTCACCAACGCAGTGCTGCATACAGCTGATGTATGCAGACGAAATAGATACTAATTATATTCAGTTGTCACCTGGGACCTTTGTTACATCCATCTGAAATGTAATGTTAACGATTTTGACGTGTATGTATTCTGTGGTTCAGAAACACCTATTTCGAGAATCGGGCGAGACTGTTCAACCTTTGACATATTCCAGCGAGTTACATTGCTATATTTTGCCATTTTTAATCATTAGGTTGTATCTATGTTATCCGTGTCAGGAATGTGTGTTTCTCAAACCATCGTATTCTTTTATTCGATTTATGATGTGTTCAACTGAGGGTTTATCAGTGGAATGGTAGATAGAGTCGGTTGCAACATGGAACGTGTTCTTGGAGCCCTTGCGCTCATACTGCTTGACAATCGTCAGCCCATCTCGGGCAATCATCACGTTTTCGCGAGACCGGAGTGGCTAGAATCTCGTGAATTGTCGTTGTGATTTGGGTAAATATTGAACATCATGCTAAACAGTGTTTGTTCTCAGCACATGATAGGGAGAAGAGTTATCACTGTAAATTTGATCACAGTAAGTCACATAACGGTTCGCCTTTGACGTTCCTACGGTTTATAATATTAAACTTTGCAAGTATACTATTTCAGGTTAAAAGGAAATATGACGCATTTGAGAAGATAACTCTAAGAAATATGATATTAAACGTCACAAGATATCGACGCATTTTATGTTCCTATCTCGAACATATCAAACCCCGATTAGTTTACCGATATTTGATGTTCTGAAGGGTTTTTACCTTTCGGTAAAAACAAAATTTTGTAGTTTCATGACAGCTGATAGTCGTTTTTGTAGTCGAGTTACGGTATGCTAAGCGATCGCTATAAACATGATTCCTGTGACGTATAAACTACGTATGCAATGCCATTTAAATTTTTAAGACGTGTAAAATAACAGCTTGTACATGAGGACATGGTTAAAAAGAGCCTCATGTCTTTTGTATTTGACAGCTCATACAATAGGAAGTAGTTATTGTAAGTTCGCACAGGGAAAGTTAATGACTCACCATCTGACGGGGGGAAAGGAGCTGGAGAGTGGGGATGGAGGGGGGTAGGTCCTGGGAATTTTCAGAGAGACTGACCATTGTTTGTAGCTACAGCGGCAAAACAAGATATTTGAAAAAAAAGCATGAGTAAGGAGGATCAGATTCGTTTCTACGGCAGGCTGCGGCTACATTTTTTCAAACTTTTTCATCTGAAAATGTATTAAAGTTTTCGTTGGGGATTCCGACTTGCAAGATAAGCTTCAAATAATGGTCTCAAATACAATGTATGTATGTATGTATGTATGTGTGTGTGTGTATGTATGTATGTATGTATGTATGTATGTATGTGTGTGTGTGTGTGTGTGTGTGTGTGTCTGTCTGTCTGTCTGTGTGTGTGTGTGTGTGTGTGTGTGTGTGTGTGTGTGTGTGTGTGTGTGTATGTATGCATGCATGTTGGAAACTGCAAATTGATATGCCAATATTATTAAATCGGAATTCAGCTATATATAATTGTTTCCGTAATTGTCTGAAAACGTGGAAATACTATTTGCAAATGCGTGAGAAACGTAGTTTTGTCAGCAAAAAAAAAATTGTGTTTGACGTAAACTGAAAAAAGAAGACCCACACCCATTGAATGAGTATTATTGTTTTGGTTTCAAAAGAGATCAATGTATATAATTCATCAAATCATTCATCAATTTAACACTAAACAGAAAAGCATTCAAACCCCAAGGTTAGACACACTGATATACACCAGAATATCTACAGTGATAAATACGAATATATATATACATGTGCAGAACACAGGCGAGGATCACGATCATAATTATGAAAACACATCAGGTAAAGGTGACAAATCTATCAATTGAATCTGTTCATAGTTAATCATAACGCTTAACAGTATAGCGTCAACTTACAGGTGTTATCTATATGGATCGTTATCACACTGTGGCAGCACCTTCCCAGTTCCTAGTAGTGTACCAAACACCTCTTGGGACATGGCATAACAAAAGGAACAATCGACCTTTTCTAGTGGAAAAAGGGGATTTAACTTTGATAATATTTATATAGGTACCTACCCGAAGCTGCTGGAACATTCAATACCACTTGGCTTATTCGCCGTGGGAGAATAATTCATGCCTCACGCGCTGCTTGTTATCATAAACTCATCTGAAATATGTATTGTTGTGATACGTGCGTGAGGGGGCTGTACAAGTATATTGTCATCACAGGTGGGTGAGTTATCATAACACAAACAGGTAAGTTTATCATACCTGGAGACCAGGTGAATGATTGTGCTGGTTTGTGATTACTGTGAGAGCTTATATACAGTTAGTTTATTTGTCGGCGACTTCAAGGGTGTGGTGAAATAGACAGCAAGGTATTTTCACGCCTTCACGGTGCCCCCTCCAGTGACATGACTAGTTAGGGGATACACATTCAAAAACCTAATAAATAAAAGATAAGGACAGAGCAAAGCAACGACTTTGAGGGATTATTTTATAATCTTTGAGATTTGGATGGGGATTGTGGAGAAGAGCTGGGAGCACTGAGTATTTAATTATGATCACGTACAGTTTTCCTTACTATACAACGATGGTAATGTAGGCCGCTATCAATACTATAGATGGTAGAAATATCTGGAAGAAACAGCTAGAAACGAAACACAACAATTTATGAAACACTAATATTATTCATCATTCGATTTGCAACTATATGAAAAAATGCTATATAAAAAATACAACAATATTGTCGTTTAAACCAAAATCTGTCAATAAATAGAAGTCACCCGTTTTCACTCACGTAAAGACACGGAGTTTTTCTGAGAATAATTATCGATTTTCTATGCCCCGAGATGATATTAGGCCGATTTTATAAACCATGTCACAGGAAAAACATTTCACACTTAACCTCCAAACGGAAAACGAAAAGCCATGAAGATGTGAACTACGGCCTTTGAACATTCGCGTTGCTGAGCATGTTTGACATGTGGAAATACTCGTTGAATGCAAGATCAAACTCTTGTGCAATTTTACTAGATTAACACCTCTTCAGGAAGAATGTTGTTTTTCTTGTATGATTGACAGACAGAGCTTAGACCGGGGTCTTCACTCATTACGGCGTGTCTTCTGTAAACATTGTACATATGCCTTTTATCGACGTCAATGAATCCGTGGAATTCCTGTCGAGCACAGCGTGTTGCTGATCGTAGATTGGTGGGGGTAAACATAACAGTTTGTGTCTAATCTGTCGTGTTTGTGCTCTCATAGATTCCCTGGGAACCACTGCAGCACCTTGCTCACAAAACATTGCTTCTGGTGTATGAATTGTGCACTTGAACACATAACTCCTTCTTACCTTCCCATTACTGCAGCACCGCAAAGCTGTCGTGACACCGACGAGCTGATTACAGTGTGACACACTGGTCATTCGGTACATAAAACACAATTCAGCCATGACTCAAGAAAATACTGGATTCTGATTGGTTGTTCAGAAAAATTAATAAGCATGTTTGCAGTATTAGTTTCTTTTCCACTTAAAGTTGAAACAGGATGTATTTAAATTTGACATCTCGATTTGTATAATTTGACAAGCATATATGACGCATCGAACTTTAATGTATTTTTAAAGGGATGTTCATGTTATTTGGTTTATGTGTGCCGTGACCATCATTGATGATGCTGTTGTCGTTTCGTGTCATTGTGTGCACGTCCAGGCAATCACAGATATTTTTGACTGAGTGCAGGTTTCCATTTTCGATTCTTATGATTTATGCACTGCGGTGTTAATTTAAAACATGCAAAATTATTCTGAGTGTTCAGGACACAAAATATCGGAATGCTTAGGAACACGTACCATCGTATTCGCTTCGGCTACACTGACACAGAATGGATTCAGATAATTTGTTTTGGATAATTTTGTCAACGCTGCATTCACAAAAAAATCCAGCTGTTTGATAACGGCCAGAAACATTATTTGTGAATGCAACGAAGTATACAGGAAAGTGGGTAGAATTAATGATTTCTGATGTCAAATATAGTTTATCAGCCACAGTTAATGCATTTCTATTAACAGAATATTTTTAGTCAGAGATATTTTATCATATAATGCAAATGTATCAGTTTCAACGTTATGTATGGCATGTTTCCGAAGGTTATAAATAATGGAAGGTGTAATTATAGTAATAACGCCTACGAATCCTTATCAAATCGACGATTCCGTGAGCCTCTAATCTCAACCTCTGTAATATACATCATTTATAACCAGAAACAGAATTGCGAAACTACGTATATAGTTTCAAACACCGTGTTTGATAGTTACACAAAGTCTGTTGACCAGAACCGTTCTCGCAGTATATGTTACCGCAGTAGACACCCGTGAAGATCCGGGTAAGAATTTGTCTTCAGTAACCCGACTAACGCGAGCGGGTGGTCATGACATGGCTGACAAATGTCAGCGTAACCCAGATGCATAGAACGATGCTCAAGTTGTTGGTCACTGGATTGGCTGGTCCAGACTCGATTACTTGCACCAAATAGCTGGAATACTGCTGCGTACAATATACCTCACTCACTCAAATTACAGAACGGGAGAAATAAAATATGTAGTCGTATAGATGTTATTTCAGCTATAGAGAGGATCCGTGAATCGTAAATATTTTGCTTTATATTATAATGTAAAAAGACTTAAACAGGTCAACATTTCAACATGTAATTAACTAACTCCAATTTTGCAAACAAATCAGTGATCACATTCATTCAAACAACTGGAGAGACACCTGGTCGCTTTTAACAAGTTCAAGTTTAGTGTCACAAATTCCAAAGCCAATCTTGTCAGCCAACACAGAAGTGTCTCAATCGAGAACAGCCCTTACTAGCAAATGTGACGCTGTAGTTTGGCAAACATTGCACTGAATGCTTTTTCTTTGTTGGACAAATAACCCTTGATCTGAGAGCCGTGACCCCTAGGTTACCGTGGGATTGCAGCATTAAGAGCCCTATACGGGGGCAGTGTATGGGTCGCGGAAGAGGAGGGGTTTCTCTTTGAACGCCACTCAATAATCTCCCTACATGCAGATTTGAAAAAAATGGCGGTTTGGATCATGAAATTCCATCAAGCGATTGCATGTTTCTTCACGAACCATCATCCAGTTATGCGTATGCCATATTTGGCCTTCTCGTTGTCAAATACGCATTTTATCAAATGTTTTATTTGTACTTTGTAACAAAATATGCAAATATTGGATTGCGCAAAACATGACACATGTTGACGCATTGTAAAGCTGAGAAACTGGAAAAGAATTTCTGCTACGTTTCAGCTTATGAGCACTCACGGCTCATCTATGTTAATATGGGTGATTATGTTTGTCAGCAGCAGCGATATTGCTCTTGCACTACGGTAGCGCAATGTGAAACAATTCATCAGTCATTAGGCTGCAGCCTGCGACACGATGACAGTAATATAATGTCCTTCACGTCTGACGTTCATTAGGTATAGTTGTTAGAAGTAAACGAGGCACCTCTGACTCTTTACTGATATGAGTCAGATCAACCTGGTATGTCAACTAGCCAATAAATTTCTACTTGAACAAATGTTCATCTCTATCAATATAAGTACAGCATCACAATTTCAATCTTAACACACGTCTTATGTTAAGCATTAATATCTACATAGGGGCGATTGGGCAGCCTCACGGTTAAAACTCTCGCTCGTCACGCCCAACACCCGGGTTCGATTCTCCACATGGGTGCAATGTGTGAAGGCTATTTCTGGTCCCCCCTGTCGTGATATTGATTGAATATTCCTAAAAACGGCGTCTTACTTACAAATATCGATATAGACTGTTTCTGTTTCTGTTTCAGCAGTCAATGTACTGAGAAGTGATTTGGAGCAAGTGCCATGTTTCTACACCCCATTATCAGATATCCCGCGTTCGAAACCCCTGAACCCCTTCCTTGCAAAATTCCTTTATCCACCCATGTAGCATGTGGCAACACCGATCGATAACTGGAGCAGTACCCGAAGGCCGCATCAGCTGAGTAATGTTTGTAGTCCAGATTTAGTCGCTTAATCTCCTGCCAGGGATATATCTCCCATCATGATTCTCACTCTGTCTATCTTTGGAAGAGCTGTGTTCCACGCTTTCTGGACCAGAACCATTGCGATCCGTACATCACCTTGGAGAAATTCTATTTAAGGAATTTAACATCACTCAAGAAAGCAAAATCGGTTTGAGATAAAAAAAAGTCCGATAAAAAAAGTTCGGTGTTGAGGGATAAAGAAACTACTGCATCTGTTTGACCGGGTAAATGTGTTTTAAATGAATATGGATGTAAAGCTTTACTATTTGTTAAACCTCAAAGACATTTGGGGAGCCATTACGTTTTTATACGTTTTTAATGCAAACTGTAGCGTCACTAAACGAATATAGATACACAAAATGTTCAGTGTATTGTGTTAAAGTGGAATTAGATTCCGTTATGTATTCACGTTTGAACGTATAAGTGTTTAAATACGTCCGAGGAAAGTTTAAATGAAGCACAAAGGTATCTGAAATCCAAGGGTTTCTGACAAGTCTAGTTCTAAGTATCGGAATGCTGGTTCTAAAACTGTCACAGCAAGGGACATCGAACCTGTGTTAATTATTAGATGAAGAGATTGTTGTAGGGATGTACACCATATAAAAAATCATTCTTCCTTATCTCAGGTGGTTTATTGTGATTTCGTTAAACCACTTCAGTGCCGATGTCTCTGGCCCTTAGCGACACCATGACTGTAAGATATCATGCATTTGTCTGTTGTAGAAAATGTAGAGCTGTGCAGTGCCATCGGGAATTAGACCATTAATAGGTGAAGGTGTATTGTTCACAAAACACAAAACACAAAACAGCCCAAACTGATCTGATAGTTATGTCTGTCTTTTTGAAAATGACAGTAATTAATTACTCTTTTCTTCCAAGGTGTTCCTTATGAAAATCTAACTACATGTCAAATATCTCTGATGCTGGTTACAACGAGGCCTCCTTTCCACGTGGAAAGTTTCATATCAGTAGAGATTACCGAAAAAACTCTCACGGGTTATAAATCTATATGCCATTGTCTCAAAGTTTAGAAATCTGTTTTATTTTTCGGTAACTCCGGGCTAGAATAGGTACCCAGGAATCAGTGTACACTGCTTCAGCCTACATGCGTCAGCTCCATAAAGTATACTTACATTATTTTAAACATGAAATGTTTAATTAAAGACGATCAGTGACGTTACCTAGAACCTATATATTCTTTACTATACCAAATATGATCACATTGGCCCGATACTGTTCTTGCATGCACAAACCAGTGATTGTAATGCAGACTGTAATGAAGTATATTCAGTTTTGCCTCTGTTTATATTCTGATACACTGATTTATTTCAGCTGTTTACCAACAGTGCTTGGGAGCATGATAATATCATCTGCAAATTCAAAGAAACCGTTGAAAAGCATCCAGATTGTAAGTGAATAATGTTTACACATCCGAATGTCTTAAATTAATTCATGTATGAAACGGAAAAGATAAAGGTCTCAAGTCTGTTTTGTGACATTCAACCCTGCCTCGTACAAACATATAAACATACTATGTTTAATTTCAAATCTGACCTGAATTGTGAGACGATCCGTATTCTAAAATAAAACTACGAACATTATATTCAATAAATTATACTAATAATGATATGGACGAACCATAAATTACGACTCAGTCAAACAGAAGCATCTGTCCCCAGACAATTCAAACACCTGCTACATGAAGAGACAGCAACCAGATAACAACGTTACAATAACGTGAATAACAGTGATAACAACGTCACAATAACGTGAATAACAGTGATAACAACCATGTAATTGTGACAACGGTTGAACAAAAAGTTGTTATTTCATACGTAAATACGTATTTCATCTCTGATGTGTTGTAAGTGCAGTCCAGGATGGCAAAATACACATGCAGAAATGTTCAAATAGAATGCACATATAAATTTGAAGTTCTGTGTCTAACGGGAAAGCATGGGTGCATAATACTTTTAGAACAAAAATGCATATATTTGAAACGTAAAACGTTTTAGTTAATGGAAAACGAAATTCATGAACATCAAAAGAGAACAGGAGTATTGTAGTGTGGGGACTCGAACCCCTGCACCTCCCCTCTGCATCCGCATATGTATGGGGTCGCGTGACCAACAAACGCATACAATATACGCATATTCAAAAGCAGAAAGCTACAATATAAAACAGATAGTGATAGGGTCGAAGAGATACCGGATGATGACGTCATCACTGGACTATTCAGTGAGTCAGAAGCCAGGTATAGGGCAACCTGTCAAATTAGCACTGATATTTGATGACGCTCATTTGTCGCCATCGAAATGTTGATGATTATTTGACATTTTGCCAGACGAAGGTTTAATTCAGATACAGCAGACCGTATTTACCTGTTAAAGGTTCATACCCACATTTTGGTTATTGTTCTCAGTGTGTCTGTGGTCGGATTCATGGACGGATCTGGTAAGCTGACGCCTGCCTGTTACATATGGGACCCGTGAAGGTGAGGGTAGAATAGGCCTTCAGCAACCCATGCTTTCCATAAAAGGCGACTCTGTTTGTCTTAAGAGGCAACTAACGGGATCGGGTGAAGATCGGAGCTCATGTTGTTGGTCACTGGATTGTCTGGTCGAGACTCGATTATTTACAGACCGCCGCCATATGACTGGAATATTGCTGAGTGCAGCTTAAAACTAAACTCACTCACTCACTGTTACATATGGAGACACATGATGATTTGGCTACACGTATATATAGTGAATCTCACCCATGTGTTTACTGATATCAAATATATCAACACAAGTTGATATAGTAACAAATATTCGAGGTTTGCCGGGGATCTTTTTACCTTTATCAACGAGTGTTGATATAACTGATATCAGGAGGCGTGAGGGTGAGATTCTATTTATCGCCCAAAATCAGTCTTCATTAGTTTTCAATGAAAAATGTACATCTCTGAACACAGCCCTGCCATTAGATTTGCAGTGCAGCGATGTCATAGCATTGTGACATCATCAACTTATGACGTCATAGCATTGTGACATCAAGGTCATGTCGTCATAGCACTGTCAGGGCATTGTGCAAAATCTGCTGTCAAACGATATCTCCTGAGAGATATCGTCTGATCTCACACAAGCGGTATCTCATGTGGAACACAATTTTGGATGATAAATATGCATTGTTTTAACAAATCATGTATTTTACACTGACGAATGATCAAACCAATAATAAAACATTTCGATGGGTTTCAATCTTACATTTAACATGCCACAAGCATAAATATTCAATACATTTTTTAAAATATTTCAGTCAAGAAAACATTGATCGTGCTGTTTCTAATCACACAATCTGCACAGTGTTCGTTATAGCGCCAGGTATTTTTCATGTGGTGATTGTCCATATCATCTACAGCTCTTTGTTCTCTTCTTCAATATGCGTATGTAGAGCATATCCTTCGCATTATACACGGCGTTGTGCAGTCGTTTGTAAATATAATAATTATAATAAATTAAATCATAATGTGATTTTTTCTGCAAGCATAATTTCTTTGTCACCATATGCGTTGTGCACCACGAAGTATTATACAGAAACAAATTTGTTATGTGAACATCGCCGATTTCAGACTAATATTTGTTGACATTGGCACATCGACTGAAATTCGCAGTTCCATGATGCGTTCCATTTATGACACAGAATACCGAGGTTTCAGTGTTTCGTAATAATAATATAGTATCGACTGTGCTATCTCGGCCATAACACCAGCTGTGTAATATGTTATGGTTGTGGAGTTTATGTCAATCCATTGTGAGTCCCGACAACGGCTGATGACAGTAGTGTATGAGTGAGGGAGGCTGCAGCCACTTGTAACTACATCCCTGATCTCTCCTCAGTGTGCACATCTCAACAGTGACTATACGTTACCGTCGATACACAGAGCGTCACAAATATTGGTCTGCGACAAACTTTATAATACCACCGTGGTAGGCAATGTAAAAAATTCAGTGTAAGTTTTAGCGTTCAGGAAATTGTTTGTGTCGAACAATAATATGTGAATAGCGAGGTATCAGCGGAGGAAATATCATTTTATATTCACGCTAACCGGAGCATTTAAAATGGATTTAGAATACAAGACATAATTGTGCGTTGCATGCCGGGAATCGCATAAAGTACGCTAATGAAACGCTTATCTCGGACGTGCAAAAGCTCACTGCGGTTCTCACTCTTCCAAAATACTCGCTTGACCGTAAAGACTAGTTGATGAATTTATGATTGTTGGTGACTAAATTGAACTTGTGGAATAAACTGAGGATGATGGAATGTAAGCTGCCTTTGCCAGTTTCCCACCTGATCAAATCAAACAATGCTTGTTCAGCCGTCGAATTCAAATTTCCCTTAGCCGCCATTTTGCTTTGAGAACAAGGCGACCTCATCCAGCGATTGGTACGATTGCAAGCGACTGAAACTTAGCGCTCCGTTGTCAGGCACATAGCTGCACTTCGTCTTCAAGCGGTTGGTTGTTTACAAAGTGCCAATATGTATCCCTAAATGTAGATGGTTAGTCCAAGAATATCAAATGCTTCCTAGAAGTGTAAGGGTGAGAGTTGGCTGGCGGGATATGGTTTGGTAGCTTGTCAGATCTAGCTCGTTAGCCTGGATAATGTTATTTAATCTTACAAGTCTGTTGGTAGCACGAAAGGTTAAAAAACGATAGGATGTAGCGTGTCATGTAGGGGTATCTTGATACGTTATATTACGTGAGTCTGTTACCTGCAGCTTAATAACCTGTATGACGTAGCGTGATAGACCGTGGATAATGCAATAGTCTGTAGGCTGTATCTCAACAACATGTAGCCGTCGAGTGTACCCTGATAGCAGGTTGTGCCTTGTGTACCTTACAGATGCTGTAGCGGGTTAGTATGGGGGATTTAGTCCGTTAGCCTGTAGGATGTAGCCAGACAGCCTGTGGGATGTACCTTGTGTACCTTACAGATGTAGTGGGTTAGTATGGAAGATGTAGTATCTCAGCCTGTAGGATGTAGCCATATAACCCGTAGGATGTACCTTGTGTACCTTACGGATGCTGTAGCGGTTCACCACGGGGGTGTTGTCTATTAGCCGAAAGTATAGCTTAAGAGCCTTAATGTTGACAATAAAGAGCCTGGAGCTTGTGAACCTGACGAATATATCATGCTGGATTGTAGGACTGATACAATGTAGGACAAAGCTTGTCAGCCTGTAGGATATAGAATGTTTTAGCGTGTAGCATCTATCGTTGTAGCTGGTCAGCCTCTTGGGCTACATTACTGAGCAGGTAGAATGTAGTTTGTTTCCCCCGATGTTCAGCCAGTTGGATTGATCCGCCTAGCCTTAAGGTAATGGCTTGTTAACTTTTGCATTCCAATTTACAAGCAAACAGATTAGTTTTGGTGTGTAACAGCTGGTCTTGGATACATTTCATGTTTTCGTTTGTATGTGAAATTGAACACGGCATAAACATACTACAGGGCAACAAATGAAATATTTATTGTCAGCGAGCACATCCACTTTAAAGTGGCATGAGTTCTGCCCTTTATCGCCGTCTGTATTTTGAACTGACCCCTAATATTATTAATAAATGTCATTCAATGCAGCTGATACAGAGCAAGTAGTAGTAGTAATAGTAGTACTAGTAGTATTAGCAGTAGTTTTAGTAGTAGTAGTAGTAGTAGCAGTAGCAGTAGTATTAGTAGTAATAGTCGTGGTAGAAGTAGTAGTAGTAGTAGTAGTAGTAGTAGTAGTAGTAGTAGTAGTAGTAGTAGTAGTAGTAGTAGTAGTAGTAGTGGTAGCAGTGTAGTAGTAGGTAGAAGTAGTAGTGTGTTAGTGGTAGTAGTTGTAGTAGTAGCAGTAGTGGTGGTGGTGGTAGTAGTAGTGTAGGACTACTACTACTACTACATATACTGCTCCGGCTACTACTACGATTACTACTACTACACTACTACTGTAACTGCCATTACTACATTTATAATCACTATCACTAATCATTTGATTGACACAAATTTCTAAAACATCCATCAGCACTGAATCCTCAGCAAAATCATGGTTGGTTCTCGTCTGTAACTGTTGAGTTCCTTGTTTTCATAATGAAACTTGAAATGTTTCACGGAAGAAACATCAAACAAACACATATGAACAAGATTGCCCAATACAATTATTTCACGAAGATCTACTACATTCCTGAAACACCCGCGCTCCCGCTTCATTGTTAAATACAAGCGACTGAGAGAAAGCGCGACTAAAGGCAGGATCTAATTTCTGACAGGATTCTTCGCGAGAGGGTGGCAATACTGTGGATTTCTTTTCGAATCCAATCAACAACAACACAAGAATACGAAAGGATGGACATAATATAAGTATTTGTTGCTTTGACTTAAAAGGAGCCTTAACCTCTGAAGTCTTTGAAGATTTTCTCATGTTTACATTTGTATTCCGTCCCAAGTTTGTGCTATAAATGGGTATTTGGAAGTTTGTGTTTAATCTGCATTTTAAGTGAGTATAAGTGTGACCTTCCACAAGACGGCCAGTAACTGCCCCCTGGGGTAAAGTGGCTGATTCTCCATCTACGTCCTTTGCCATGAGTCAGTTCTGCAGTTATCGAGGCAGTAGGACAACAAAAGGGAAACTATAATTTAATGTGGATTCTGCCTTGGTAGGATCGTGAAAGCTATCCCTGAAGTGAGCTTTTTAGCAGTAGTAGTAACATTTAGCAACAATTCATGAAGTAGTAGTTCATGGGCAAGAGGCTGAAGGCTACCCACGTTGTAGCTGTAGTAGTAGTGGTATCTATTTTGATGTTACTGCTACTACTGCGTCTTCTACTACTGCTACTCCCCCTACTGCTACTACTTCTGCTGTTACTACTACTACTACTGTTGCCGCTACTACATATACTATTGCCTCCACAGCTACTACTACTACTACTACTGCTGCTGCTACCATTGCTACTCTGTGTCATTGAACTACTCTACTGATGATTCTACTACTTCTATAATTACTACTACTACTACTACTACTACTACTACTGCTGCTGCTACCATTGCTACTCTGTGTCATTGAACTACTCTACTGATGATTCTACTACTTCTATAATTACTACTACTACTACTACTACTACTACTACTACTGCTGCTGCTGCTGCTGCTACCATTGCTACTCTGTGTCATTGAACTACTCTACTGATGATTCTACTACTTCTATAATTACTACTACTACTACTACTACTACTACTACTGCTGCTGCTGCTGCTGCTGCTACCATTGCTACTCTGTGTCATTGAACTACTCTACTGATGATTCTACTACTTCTATAATTACTACTACTACTACTACTACTACTACTACTACTACTGCTGCTGCTGCTGCTGCTACCATTGCTACTCTGTGTCATTGAACTACTCTACTGATGATTCTACTACTTCTATAATTACTACTACTACTACTACTACTACTACTACTGCTGCTGCTGCTGCTGCTACCATTGCTACTCTGTGTCATTGAACTACTCTACTGATGATTCTACTACTTCTATAATTACTACTACTACTACTACTACTGCTGCTGCTGCTGCTGCTGCTGCTACCATTGCTACTCTGTGTCATTGAACTACTCTACTGATGATTCTACTACTTCTATAATTACTACTACTACTACTACTACTGCTGCTGCTGCTGCTGCTGCTGCTACCATTGCTACTCTGTGTCATTGAACTACTCTACTGATGATTCTACTACTTCTATAATTACTACTACTACCACTACTACTGCTGCTGCTGCTGCTGCTGCTACCATTGCTACTCTGTGTCATTGAACTACTCTACTGATGATTCTACTACTTCTATAATTACTACTACTACTACTACTACTGCTGCTGCTGCTGCTGCTGCTGCTACCATTGCTACTCTGTGTCATTGAACTACTCTACTGATGATTCTACTACTTCTATAATTACTACTACTACTACTACTGCTGCTGCTGCTGCTGCTACCATTGCTACTCTGTGTCATTGAACTACTCTACTGATGATTCTACTACTTCTATAATTACTACTACTACTACTACTACTGCTGCTGCTGCTGCTGCTGCTACCATTGCTACTCTGTGTCATTGAACTACTCTACTGATGATTCTACTACTTCTATAATTACTACTACTACTACTACTACTGCTGCTGCTGCTGCTGCTGCTGCTACCATTGCTACTCTGTGCCATTGAACTACTCTACTGATGATTCTACTACTTCTATAATTACTACTACTACTACTACTACTGCTGCTGCTGCTGCTGCTGCTGCTGCTACCATTGCTACTCTGTGTCATTGAACTACTCTACTGATGATTCTACTACTTCTATAATTACTACTACTACTACTACTGCTGCTGCTGCTGCTGCTGCTACCATTGCTACTCTGTGTCATTGAACTACTCTACTGATGATTCTACTACTTCTATAATTACTACTACTACCACTACTACTACTACTGCTGCTGCTGCTGCTACCATTGCTACTCTGTGTCATTGAACTACTCTACTGATGATTCTACTACGTCTATAATTACTACTACTACTACTACTACTACTACTACTACTGCTGCTGCTGCTGCTGCTACCATTGCTACTCTGTGTCATTGAACTACTCTACTGATGATTCTACTACTTCTATAATTACTACTACTACCACTTCACCTGCTGCTTCTTCTGCTACTAATGTTGGTTGCAGCCCCTCTGCTACTACTGCTTCTACAACTGCTACTGCTGCTGCTACTACTACTACTACTACTACTACGTCTCCAGCTGCCACTGCAGCTACTAACGTTTGATGCAGCCCCTCTGCTTCTACCCACATCTGATCACCTATCCATTTAACCAATATATTCTTACGCCAAAATGTCCATCCATCAATCAGAACGAAATGAGAAACACAACCTTCCCGTGTAGTCGTCAAGCGACGATGATGTATCTCACCCCGGGGACATTACAAATGCCTTTACATGTCCAAACAGCGTTTACATGGTAATGCCCCAAACATGGATAGTGACATTCGTCTACTGTCAATAACATCATATATGGAAGAAATATGTGAGACAAGTGATCATGCTTCTTTATTCATCAACTCCGTAACGTCACATACAGTTCTGTTGCAAAACCAAAATCAATATTGGGTAGTGTTAAGACCGAAAAGAAAGACTGACTCTTATGTGCTTGAGGATCAAATATTGAATTCTAATATAACAGTAATATCAAGTCACTAACAAGTATTAAACCTGCTTATGAAATAGGATTACAGTTGATTCATTTGGAGTACAAGGAGACTAGGTTTTGTTTCCGTTCCTGGGGATAAGATGAGGATGACATTTCGAAACAGAAAACCCAGAAGATGGGAGTGGAGAATTGTTCACGGGTGTAACGTTTTAAAAAGACAGTGGGATTTTAAAACTGTATTTGGTAGTAAAATGACCTGATATTCTAATAAAGCACAGTTTGATATCGGACATGCTGATCTGACCAGTAAGGTTTATTTGTATTCGGGGTTAGTGTTAAGCAAGAACAGTGTTCGAAAACAACGCATTAGGAAGAATGACTCAGTGGCCAGCAACAACTGCACGGAGACAGGAGTATGGTTAGTGAGTGAGTATGGTTTTACACTTCTTTTTGCAATATTCCAGAAGGGCGGGGGACACCGGAAATGGTCTTCACAGATTTTACCCATGTGGGGACCCCGGTTGTCTCCGTGACGAACCACTTTAAACACAAGGCCACTCCACATGTAAATGATGAGCGCGAACCGCTGGAACATACCATTAAAAAGGCGGGGATTTGGATTTTCAGGTCTGTAAAATGATAAAGACAAAGAGGAAACAGACGATGAATAGAATTTAACAACTTTCTGAAACTCAATAACAACAAATCTGAGTTCATAATCATCAGAACTAGGCAGCAGCTTCCTAAATAGGCGATTGTAGTCTGACAGTGGAAATCAGTCTTTCTGCCCTGTGCCCCAGGTAAAGAATCTTGGAGTTGTTTTCCATTCTTCAGTGTCACCAGAATCACAAGCCCTAACAGCAGCAAGATCGGCAGCCTTTCATCTCCAACGAAAAGGATAACTTCCCCGTTATTTGGTTCAGTCATATGTCATGTCACGCCTAGAATAACTCGCTTGTGTCAGGAGCAGCAGGAATCCAGCATCTCCAGCTTTTACAGAACAGAGCTGCCAGGATCATAAGCAGTACAAAATGTCAGGAACACATCACCCCTTTGCTGAGGTCGCTGCACTGGCTCCCAGTAGAGAGGAAGATACAATACAAATTAATTTGCATCACCTACTCAACCCTCCATGACATCAGTTCACCAGCTTACCTAAACGACACCATCAAAATCTGTTTTCTAACTCGTGTCCTGAGATCTGAAAAAAGAGGCAGCCTGAAAATGCCAGCAACAAAAACATCCATGGTAGACAGGGCTTTTAGTGCCGTTGCGCCAGCTTTGTGTAACTCTCTGCCACTTGAACTGAGATCAGTATTTTCTCTGGAAGCATTACGGAGCCAACTATAAACATATCTTTTTCTAGCTAGGTACTAATTACTCCACTTTGTCTGCGCCACTGAGCAGAAATGGTTGGAAATAAGGCGTTGATTATTATGTTTTACAGATTAAAATAGATATGCAGCGGAGAGGATTTGGGTGATCGTGGCACAGTCAGGCTGGTAAGGCTCATCAGTCCAGGGCCCTTGCCCCCTCTACATGCAACCCAGACAGCGAATGGGCCTTCTCCCAGGAAACGCTGCCCAGTCGACCCATCAAAATCTTTCCGGTGAATATGTAGACCTCCAAACACTGCAGCTTTCGAAATTCTGCATTACCCACAGTGTCAGAAGGGTTGTGCTCCTGGCAGGAAAAACGGGAACTCTCCTGATCTGAGTCAAGAGATCAGTAGGTACCAAACCAAGGGCACCGAAAACGATGAAAGCCTGACAACAGTGTACTTGGGATGCAAGCGAGAAATTTCAAAAGCGAGGTCCGAATATGTATAATGCTTTTCCTGAATCCTGCAAATCACGTTGCTGTCATTAGGGACAAAAATTCAATGGCATAAATAGATTCAGTGACTTTTATTGGTTTATTATGTTATTATGGAAAATAATGAAAATGCATTCCACTCCATCTGCATGGGTAAATATTACCTTTTCTCATATGCATTTGCATTTGCTAGTGGTATGTTCACAAAATGGAATATTCCCTACTTTTTAATGGTATGTTTAGTGCCTGGGTTTATCCTCCACTGACCCACAAGCTAAACATATGAGTTTACTTAGAATCTGAGGAAGCAGCAGCTGGGTACCCGTTAGGTTCAGATAGAAATCAGAATGCTAGCTTGCTAGTTCAAGCTACTGTTGCTGTAAATGTATACTTCCCGGGGACCCGGGAACGTCCGTCGGAATGCAAACCGATCAGTTGACAGGATCAGTCAAAATGTTTTCCTTTCGCAACATGTTCTGGTGTGACACGTTCAAATAACAACCCGTCTTTAAACGTCTTTAGGGATAATACTTCTGGGGACCGAACCACAGACCTATCGCTTCCGAACAGAAAACGCATCCACTACACTACAGATCATGTGCAGACTTGGGTTTTGAAATATTATATTCATGACAAAGCTGACTCATAACTTATCGTTGGTAAATATTGACTGATGTAATCAGATATTTTACATCTATCTTTGATCAATGAAACAATTTGTGCTTATTGATCCATATTTAAATACATATTACAATGTTTGTGCAAAAAAAACATAATTAACTTTACTGTTTTGAAAACGAAATCTATCTATTTGCTAATTTTAAATTAAATATTTGGAATCGTGACGTCTGACTTTGGATAACACTAATGAAGCCCTGGAAATTGATTTGGCATTCTCCATTAGACCGCACTGCGTTGAAAACCCTCATCCCTAAACACCGAGCACCTGGCAGGTTACCTGATTGTACCGAGAATCTCCAGACTAAATAGTGCCACCATAAACAAAACGAAGAGGTGGAGTGTCTTGATACATAAAAGACATTCAGTAACGTAATGCATTAATGCATTCTTTCATCTTGTAACACAATACACCTCTTGTATGCATTTCAAATCCCGTATTTAACTGATGACGTCAGCTGAGGTTTTCATGCTCAAACACTGAAGAATAAATGCCAAGATTCAAAACAAAAAAAGGAATTCGTTACAGAAATGAATTTGAGAAAACAGCTTTAGTCTCTCGACTTTACAATTTTCATATAATACAATATTTTCTCTGAAGATGTACCCGCGTGGCTTCATGAAATTTGAATCAACAAGACATGAATCATTTTACCACCATCCATCATCGGAACTGCCTTAACAAAACACAAACATATGTCCGTCAACGTACTCACTGCGATGGCTAACTACTCGCTATAACCCGAAATTCAATACATGATCAGAAATGCCTCGTTATAAAACACGGAAGCTAATTCCAGATAGATCGCCCTTCAGATCCATTCCTGAAAACAGGACTCCCGAATGAAAGCCTAATATTTAGCCGTCACTCAAATCCAGTCTAGAAAAAATAAACAACGTGTGGTCAATGCAGGTTCAATCTCGCGATTTTCCACCCACTTCTTTATTCAAATCATTGCATTCTCATTCCCTCCGACGACCCGTCGATCGTGCATTTCGGAACTAAAGTAATTGAATAGTGCCCGATGTGAACACAGCCTTCTTTTGAATTTTTAGATTTCGATACTTGAATCCCACTAGTTCCTGGTTGGGAAAAGTCATACTCATTTTACAAGACTCGGTTTCAAAGAATTTGTTGGCGTGATCACGCTCATCTTGAAGACATATTTATGTGCTGCGAAAATGTAGCTTTAAAAATCCGTGCAATATTTTTCTTGATGTTTGTGTGAATTGAGTTGTTTCGATCGAAGAGAGAACCTTTCATATTGTGTTTTCTTCCTGCGTGATTACTTTGTGCACGAGTTGTATTGTGTGCTAGTGGTAGCTGCAGTATGCGACGCTCAACATGTAGGATTTAGGTTTTGTTGTAGTCTGTTTAGCGCATGAGCGTGCATGCGCGTTTGTGTGAGTGATCACGAGTGGGAGAGTCAATAATTACTGTTAAAGGTGCGAATGTTTAGAATGAGTCTGCAATATTATATTACTCCCATTCACAGTATGGGTATAGTGTAGTTCTCTCTCTTCCCTCTGAAGCAAGGTTCGTTGTGTGCGTTCCTCTAAGATCAATTAGATTTTGTTTACTTATCTGTTGTCTAACGTCCCACTCAGCATTATCTACCTATAATGAGAGTCTGGTCTAGACAATCCAGTGATCACACATCATTCTACGCTAGTGGGATACGATCTCATGCGCCAGTCAAGTCAACGAGCATGACCACCCGACCCCCTCAGTCGCCTCTTACGACATTCATGGGTTACTGAACCCAGATCTTCACGGGTCAGTTTTGACCTGAAACATGTAGTTTATAAAATCTAATCGTGGATATCCCAAATTCATAGTAGAGTTGTATGACTTCGGTCTCCACCAGACAGAATCTAATGATTGATGACAAGAGCATTTATCCAGAGAAAAGGGAAGGATGTAATGTCATCTTCTGACCATCTGATACATCTCAATGCATATGTTCATACACTGGATACCCCCGTAGGTCGTATCGGAGCATAGCACTGCAGTATTCCAATGACTGAGTCATGAAACTTGAGTTAAGTCAATGGACCTCTGAAGTTCTTAACAACGGTGACGTCTATGATGATTGTGCTGATGATGACGGCAATGCCTTTGCTGATATTTGTAACAATGTTCATCATTAACTGCCATTGTGAGTAGGTGAGTTAGGTTTTCCGTTTTTCCGTATCGGGGTAGAATAGGCCTTCAGCAATCCATGCTTGCCATAAAAGTGAGTGAGTGAGTGAGTGAGTGAGTTTAGTTTAACGCCGCTTTTGGGAATATTCCAGCAACATCACGGCGGGGGACACCAGAAATGGGCATTACTCGTTGAACCCACGTGGGGAATCGAGCCTGTGTCTTCGGCCTGCCGAGCGAATGCCTTAGCGACTGTGCTACCCTATCGCCCTTGGTGGCTATCACATGTTATACTATCATTTTTACACACATTGAAAACACAAACAACGGAAAATCGTCCTGAAATTAGGTGTGAGTGAGTGAGAGAGTTTGACGCCGATTATAGCGTTATGCCACCTATATCAGAGTGTCAAATGAGACGGACGAGTGTCCAAAGGTCTTCGACACTTCCTCACTCGTGCTAATCCACGTGACGACAAAAGCAGATATGTAATCGCCAGTGGGGTGTGCTCCTGTGCAAAGAGCTCAGGTTACAAATTTGTTGAAGTTAACCAACTTTGTCAAACACAAAGCTTGACTCCTCAGATTTTCTAGGACTTCAATCCTGTCACACAAGGAAGCACATGTGGTCTCACCTTAGCCAAGTGAGTTTGCTGAATACTGCCTCTGTTCATCCACCAGAAAGTGGGTACCCGGTGGGATAATCCATCTGACTATTTACTTTCACAGGGAGCTTCTGTTATCCGGGGTAAACATTCGGCGCTTTTCTGCAGGCCTACATGGAAAAAAGCTCTATACAAATGATTCGGTAACTTGTGATCATAGATCGATGTATGTCACTGCACGTGTCAGCCACGTATAGCCGAACAATACACTGTCAGTTATCTATCTGTTTGCCATGACGCCAACGTAAAAATCTAATTTATTTGAAAACGAAGATGTTTGAAATTGCAGCGTTGCCATCAAATCTCACGGTGTCGACTCTAGCAACAAAATCATGACTGTACGCAAGTATATATGCTCCTTACACCGCTTTGAAACATACACCTTTTTGTTGTTAACATAAGACCTAGCTAGGAGTGTGGAATTACAAAGCCGCCAGTAAAATTGAAGTCCCCATTTTTTTAAAAAATAGGCAGACTGAGTCATGTAGCTGAAGTCTTATAAAAGGCACATGACGTATTTATTTTCGATAAGTAATATAAGACTGCAAGTATTTTCTGCGTAGACGTTTACCATCATCTTTGAAAAGAATTTTAGTAATCTGAAAAGTTCTTAAGAGCTTTAAACCTCATCGGACGGTCACAGCGACTGTGTACATTTTATCGAGACCTGCGTGTCTTCTACGTGAGCGGGCGAGATGAGCTTGTTTAACGCTGCACTCTTGCTATATGGCAACTGTCAGTGTATGTTACCGAGTCGGAACCGGACATTCAGTGACCAACAGCAATCCGATCCCGTTAGTCTCTTGCGAACACAAAGTAGACATGGTGCAATAATAATTCGAAATGGTTTTAAACTCACTCATGCACACACGCTTTCACTCACTCACCAACTCACTGACCCACGTTTCTCTTCCCTATAGTGTTAAACCGATCGCGACGGCTGACAATATTAGATTCACTGAAAACCGAACACTTGGCTCTTATGCCTGAATGAAAGAATAATTTGCTTCAAAGTTCCTTTGCGTTTAATAGATAAATTAGCTTAAACAGTTTATTTACCTCCCCCATAAATGTCAATTGAAACAATCTGCCCTTGATACAAGCAGAGCGATCAGTGCCTTTTGCTCAATAATTCCCTTCGCCAATATATATACTGACATTAACATGATACCGAATGAGATTCTCAACTTCCTCCTCGCTGCCTTACATCCATATTAAACAACATATTAGTTGCGTTTATTAGAGAATATCACTACCAACTTTATACGCGTCGCTTCAGCAAAATTATAATGAACACACATTCAATTATCATCGATCCGTATTTTTACATATTCTGTTAGTTCAAAGTGCTAACAAGCCAATCGTCTCCAATGAAACATACGGAAACTCGAAGCTATGACCATCAAATTTGAAGCAAGCTATTAAAATCGTCTTCATAAGTGTTTCTACTGATCGCTAATGTTTGACATTAATTTGCCTCCTAAGTGCTCAGTCATATTTTATTACTTCTCGTCATTGTCGTGAAATAAATGGCGAAGGTGATTATGCAACGGTTTAAATATGTTCGGCAAAAAATGCAAAGAGATACTTGGGAATGGAAGCTTGATTTCAGCACATGGAATGGCTTTATTTGAAATCAATAAATGTGATAGCATGAAAGCATAAAGAAGCTGGAACGAGTTAATTTTGCAACTAACAACGACCACTGTGACTCAGAGGTCTTTGAGAATGAATGCAGCATTTCCGATTCAAGTTTACCGAGTTTCACAAGGGGATGGCAAAGAAGAAGGGTTTTTCACAGGTGACAAACGAAACCCAGGGATCACTCTAATTCATTCTCTATACCTTGTAGTCAAATAGCGGCGTAATGATTTTTCTCACCTGTTAATGCTCGGCATTGTTGCCAAAATGCTTTCGTTATAGATTTCTGTTGAGACTATTGTTGAGTCTTAACAAAGCTGGACTGGTGGTTCCCGGGAGGTACTGTAGTTCACCCTAAAGACAAACCAGAATGATATCAATACTTAGTGATCTTGTACATTTCTCAAACTATCAGTGGTGTTCAAATTTGTGTCTGTTGATTGGTGTTCATTTAAGAAACACGACCGAACGGATAGAAGAAGTGTATCCATTTCATGAATATTCAACAGAAAAAAATCGATGACTCTAAAATCATTCGACGCAACAGGCTTACAAATTCCAATTTCCAATTCCTTATTTCTTAAAACTTCAATAATGAAAATTCGAGAAAAGACAATATATTTTTCAGCCTATATAAAGAAACAAAAAACAAAAAATACAGA
This sequence comes from Haliotis asinina, assembly GCF_037392515.1. NCBI lineage: Eukaryota > Metazoa > Mollusca > Gastropoda > Lepetellida > Haliotidae > Haliotis > Haliotis asinina. The sequence continues at coordinate 68,464,992 of NC_090281.1, read as the reverse complement.
ACTAGAATTGACAATAAAGGAGGTTGAGGATACTATCAGAACGAATGTATCTATTTGAACGACGTCACAGATAAAAGGATCCTGATGATGATGACACATTTCACGAAGGGCTTGCAGTGCGGCATTTGAAGTTGATATTGATCAAAGTATTTTGAAAGCGAGGGTTTCAAATTCATTTACAAAATGGAAGTTTCATTTTGTCCTTTTCTAAGAAAATCCTTATGGTACACTTGTACATAAAACAGTGAACCACATCAAACAAGTTCAACGTGACTTCTAGTCAGGACATGGATTCAGTCGATGAATTCAATTAAAATTTCAATAAATTAGTGTAATGAAAAATGGAATTCTGCAAAATCACAATATCTGCTATAATGCACATCATAGCCGATTGATGACATTTGGGAGTTGAGTGATATTTGAATTTCATGAAACGTATATTAATATGTATGATTCATTCTCGTTGTATGTTATTAATTCACGCAAACCCTTAGTGCTCAACTTCCAGTGACCTTATACCAGACAAGCGGCCTCGCTGGACGGAGAACGTCCGAGAATTTCCATATATTTGAAAATATGTAACTGCTCTAGGTTATTTCACCTGAATAACTGCGTGCCGCGGAACGACCTCGACACGTCTATTTGTCTAGGTTGTTCATTTCAATATTGGCAACTGAAATGAACAACGGTATCGTTTGTGTGCAGACGCGTGTCACTCATTGGCGAACAATCATCGGCCGGAGAGTGATTTATGGCGATGCGTATTTCATTGAAATTTGATACCAAAAAGACACATAACAGCACTTTATTAAAACGATGATCACGTGACTCTATTTTCTCAGTTTTCCATTCGATGATTGCGTCGATATATCGTCAGTGAAAAGAACCATGACTTCGGGTCGAGTATCTAATTCCTAACAGAAAATGTACTTTTTGTCTCTTTACTGCAATTCATTTAAGTTAATTGAAATCAATTACATAACAAAGGTGCATATTTCACGTCAATGATCAGGTGAAGTTGTCATTAATGTTTGACAGCAGATAATTGGCCAGAATAAATCAGACTTAACGGTGCCGTCTTAATCGGACAAATAAAAAAACAACCAATATCATTGGACGCTGTTGTAAGCAGGCAAAGTGCTTTTTCTTAATGATGCAAGATATTTAAAAGGCCGTAATGGGATTCAAACCAAGTATTATCATTAACATTTTGCAATCTTTGCGAGTAGGTTATCCAAGTGACTTGTAACCTATAATTTTAGTGAATTTAATGAATCCTTTGGGAATGATTGCTGAGTGTGTTAATTGACTCGGGTATATAGTGTGTACAGATCTGTATTTTGTTATGCATCCTCTCAAAAGACTTTTTAAAACGTATGCCATATCATCTTCCCCAGAAAGATAGCACACGTCGTATTCTTCAAATATCACATATGTTGGTGTATTAATGTTGATAGTAGATACTCGGCACTCCTCTGAAATTGACAACATGTTGTTCATACATGTGACATATGCCGTGATCAAATAGTAGAAGTCGTGTCACTGAAATATGCGTTGTTAGTAATGTCAGTTAGAAAGCTTTTGGTATTTTAAACAAGAAATGTTTGGTGAAACGTTCTCACTCAACCGGATATTTTTAAGAATATACATGGTTTCATGTAAGCGCGTTACTGCATCTATCTGAGTAAGTGTTTTGAGAAACAAAATACACCTGGAATACCAATTTGGAAAAGTGGGTTGTTTAGCGAAATGAATTAAAAGAATTAAATTATACTGGTAGGTATGACCCTGGTGCCGTTTGCTACATACGGAAAATCAACTTCCAGGTATTTTATTTACGCTAGTGTAGTGTTGTCTTCGGGTGAGTGAGTGAGTGAGTGACAATCACGTTGAACCCTGGATTCGAGCACACGATCTTCGGATCCACATACGGCTGATGATAACATTAAGCATGCACTTAGTCTCTCCTGCATAGCGAACAACATTACCGCTAAATACTTTTCATCGGATCCGCATACGGATAATGATCCTGTTCAGCAAACAACATTAATTAAATGTTCAAAGCATGAAGTTACATGTTTGAAAAGTCTAAAATATATTAGATATATGTGTATAAATGTCTAGCAATGAGCGTTTATTTTGAACAGTCGGACAGAATGTATGTCATCAGCACAAAAATAGAGAATTCCCACCACCCTACACCTAATTCCCCCACCGCCACCTTCAACCACACCCCCACACCCCCACACCCCCCTCCCCCATCACACATCCATGACGTATACAAGTACAACATTCGTAAATTAATAATAACATTTATAAGAGGAAGAACCATTAGTCACTAATTTGAAGCGACACTATTGTCAAAGACTCATTGTTTCCAAATCTGATCAGCCAAATGGATAAAATTTCAGTCTGAGAGAACAGCCATGTTTAATAAGTTTTATCGTCCAACTGACAGCCGATAACATCGGCACTGAGTAAGGAAAAAATACAAAACTGTATTTAATACGGCAATAACGATTTACAAGCACTCAGCATCCTTCATCATATAGGTGTACGAGTGTGGTGAGCTGGTGTACATGCGTAAAGTTAAAGTAGATCTACCAATTAAGCTTCATAAGAACGCCACAATAAACACTTTGTTCCGACGGCATATCAACTTTCTCCATGCCTCTTAATAAGATTTGTGCTTTAAGTGTTATTTAGAATATCGATTATCACCAAACATCTAAGGTCCGCCGTTAGATACATCGTAGACTAGCTATACTTTAGGTGATTAGAAGCGACGGATAGATCCCTGTGGATTTGCAAAGCCGATAAATGTTTGTCTAAAATACAGGAGACTTATTTCTTTTTTTTACCTTACACAGATGCGCGAGTCATTCTGTCAAAAAACATTGTAGTTAAGAAGGCATGACAGCCAGGATACATCTCGGTATGTTTTTTTCACGAAACAGGTTTCTTCCTTTGAAGTGCGTAGTATTTTATGAACCTTAAATACTCGATTGGTGACACGGCGACCGCAGAACGGCCGGACTGCCATTTCAAGCCTTGCTCAAAACAGCACACTGTGAAAGACACAGTGCTCTGTTGATAAACAGTATTTTCTTTTCTTTGATGTACATTGTAGGCATGGGATCAGCTGATAGGCTGCGGGAAGATTTCCGCTGATCAACTCAGTCGTTAAGTCGTGTACAAAACAGGCTGGGACACTGGGAATAAGTTTTGCAAATTTTCAAACTGAAAAATTCTATATTTTAGTTTCAGGAAAATATGTGAAGCATACGCTATCACGACGTTTAATTGTATGCAACGTATATGACATACAGAATATAAAGCCTGAATACAGCACATCCTGTCGCAGTTTCTACTGATTATCATGTCAGTTATACGTTTATCTACTCTATGACGCTGTCATTGAAAAGGGTATTTCTGTTGAGCTGGGTATGATATTTCGCAGGGGAAATTTCAGACTAACGCTTAGTCTCAGAATATATGCAACTTTGATAAAAACAAACAATTCATTTTGAGAAGGGAGATTCAGAACCGGAGGAAATCTAAACTTGCTTCAATCAGGGCTTCAGCATTGTACAAGGGTCAGAGAACATTGAGGTTCAGGGACTGTGAGACCGACCAGTGAAATTGCTTAAAGTGTGATTTAGGTTGCAATCTTCGAAAGTGTCTAATCTCTGCTATCAAGATCAAAATCACGGTGAACCTTGGTTTACCCGTGCTGACGAAATTAACATTGACTGACCATTGAAAACATGTTCACTGATATGCTAAACATAATTTGGTTTACCTATATAAGTTGCCTACACTGACTTGTGTTTGACGCCGTACGTATCACTGTTTCATCTACATCATGGTGGTATTAATGGAGAGAGTGAGGCAGTCTTTTGTAACGACAGTTGAAAAAGTGTTTCAATTATATCAGATTGGGTGATGGAGTTGAGTTTTACGCCGCACTCAGCTATATTCGAGCTATATGGCGGCGGTCTGTAAACAATCGAGTCTGGACCAGACAATTCAGTGACCAACAATATGAGCATCGATCTGCACAATTGGCAACCGATGACATGTGTCAACCAACTCAGCGAGCCTGACCATCCAATCCCGTTAGTCGCCTTTTATGGTAGGGCGGTGGGGTAGCCTAGGGGTTAAAGCGTTCGCTCGTCAGGCCGATGACTTGGGTTCACCACATGGGAACAATTTGTGAAGCCCATTTTCTAGTGTGTCCCGCCATGATATTGCTGGAATATTGCTAAAAGCGGCGTAAAACTAAACTCACTCACTCACTCACTTTTATGGCAAGCATGGGTTGCTGAAGGCCTATTCTACCCCGGGACCTTCAAGGGTCTGTATCAGATTGACAACACCAAATGTATCAAAATGTTTATCGCAGATCGCAGTGTCAACAACGGAAACACCAAAATACAGCTGTATTATTAGCCAAAGCCAGCTTATAAATTTTCATATTTTTATCAATCAGAACTTCATAAATACGTCTGAAAACAACTAATTCGTTGTGTGTTGTATAAAGTTATGAACACTCCAATGTACATTTTCCTGGTAATGTATGCAAAACGACAACAAAATTGCAAATAACGCCGGAGCATCGCACAGAGACGAGAAATAATCGTTAAACTTGCATTATTGATTCCAGGGTATTTATTTGAACGACAGAAAGTTAAATTTGCCCGAAACAGCCCAGAATACATCATATAGAAATGTATCTGGTTAATCTTTTAACGAAACAAGAAAAATCGTTATGTTCTATGGCGGGCTGACCTGCATCCAAGCGGGTGAATAGGTGGACCTGAAAGCCCTTAATAATGTTTAAGTTGGACTGTAATTTGGGATTGCAGTGAAGCCAGCAGTTCAGGGCATAAACAATGATTCACGCCGTCGAGGACGCTGACTCTCAGACGTGTTAAAGTCACAGTGCTACAAATAACGGTTTGCATTGTCACGCAGGGAACAGAGCGCGCCGACATAGCTCCTAGTTGTAGTCACGATATGGTGGAAAGAGCACCGAGTTTGAATTAAAATGTACATTTCAGTCAACTTTTTAAGAAAATGACACCAAGGATGCCTTGTCGGAATTGGATAGGAGGACTGGACTGGTGTGTAACTTGAGTACTTTGGGTCATCGTGACCCGTTACTTGTTAATTTCTATCAACCACTGGTTTGTCTTGTCTAGGGGGTACTCTTTCAAGGTTGTTGATGTTGATTTAAAAACGATGACTGTGGCGTAACACAGCATTCACTCACTTATTAAGGAAAAGAATAACAAAAGAATGCCATTATGGTTAAAGAGACAAGCGAAATCACATACACGTGATGTTTATTTTGGAGTGAGGTAAACTTTGACCCTCATTCCAAACCCAACGTAACTGAATTCTCTTCATTTCCTGTCTAAGAGGCAAAAAACTGCCGCCATTATTATTTCGAGACTCGTCTGGGAATAAAGCCGGGTTTGTTTCACTTGACGGAATGTGAATGCTCTCATTTTCGCCAACATTCACCGGACCCGATGAATGTTTGATAAATTTTATCTAACACCCCATCGCCCTTTCCTCTTTCTTCTAATTGTAATTCTCTAACTTTACCGGCAAAGCCTGACTATTACGGCAGAATGCCCAGGTTAACCAGAAGCACAGTGACACCAACCGAAAACACCTCATTTCAGCATCACCCAACAACACCAGATGTACATTTATATTCCAATCACCCAGCGACTCGTTATAGGCGGGTTTCGCTACGTCTTTTTCATTAGCCAGTCTGGGTTAGGGATTACCCCAATAGGTAATAAAATTGCCTGCAGTCCCCAAATGGGCAATTGCTATTACAACTCACTTTTGTGTGGTATTATTGGACATCACCACGTGGTCAGTCCGGCAGATGGGATTCCTGCATGGGGGTTATCATTTTGTCTTTTCATCAAACTGTTGAGCGCTTCCGTATTGCTAGCCTTAATACAAGTCGTGATGTTTATTGGCGTGAACGGTGTCTTTTTCTGTTGACCGATTGGGCATGGTTAGGCTTGCTGCAGATGCGATCGCAGTTTACGTGATTTCTTTAACGTCACGCGTTCCTTAGACGTTGAACGTGATGTGGCATGGAATGGGGTTTTATTTTTGCATTGAAGGTTATTGCGATTGGGTAGCGATTTGTGTTTCTGTTTTGTTTATTGTTTAACGCCGCATTTAGCAACATTCCAGCTACATGGCGGCGGTGTGTCTTGCAGAGACCAAACGATCCAATGATCAACAGCGAGAGCATCGACCTACGCATTTGGGATAAGATGACTTGTGTCGCGTTCGTCGCGTCTCGCATGGGTCGCTGAAGATCAATTCCAATCCGTACCTTTACGGGTTCCTTAGGTAAAAATCATGTTTCAGTCACATATTTATCCGATATGCTGGATTATAGATGAACTTTGCTCTGGTTATCATTGTAGCGGATTACCATTCCTAGGAGCCACGGCTTCTTACACGGAGTCCGTGAGTAATATAAAGATCACCGTCCCACTTCATAGCACTGTAGACTCTTTAACATATATAGCATGTTGTTTTAGGGGAGAAGGGGTAGTGGTTAAAGCGTTCGCTTGTCACGTCGAAGATCCGGGATCGATTCCCCTCCGGGGTACAACATTATATGTGAAGACCATTTCTGATCTCCCCGCAAAAATGTTGCTGGATTATTGCTAAAGTGGCGTAAAACCACACTCATTCACTTACTAACTATACACCGTATTGGTGTTGGTACGAACTACGTTTCAGTACCAACAACAAAGGGATGTAATTTTGAGTGAAGGCAGACTACCACACCAGTAGAAAAGTCACTGCTAACTTCAACGATGCTATCTGTAGTTTTGCATTTTTTTCAGTCATCTAGTGATTGAATGTTTGGTGATCAGTGTCAACTTGATGCAGATTTGTCGTCATCATTGTTCTACGCCTTTGAAGGAATCCACACAGTCAGACGCCCATGAAGATCCGGGTTAGAGATGATATTCAGTAACCCATGCTTGTCGCAAGAGGTGACTACCATGATCGGTTGCTTACGGTGACATATATCATCATACCCTAATTGTATACAGTATGGTTCAAAATTATTGAGAATAGCTAAAGCATTTCATATTATTAAACGAGAACAAATCAGATAAAATTGAATGTATTGTGAAAGTGAACTGACCTTTTCATGTTGTGTAGGTAACAATTTAATATTTTATCAAGTCTCCTTGAGCTTCACGGCACAGTCTAAGACGGGTAGGCATACTTCCTATCAGAGAGGTTAGTGTCTCGTGAGTTATGCTGTCACAGTATCGGACCACTTCTCTCTTCATGTCTACAATTTTTGTCAACCCCTTTTGATTCACACATTCCTTCATCATCCCCCAAATGTTCTCAATGGGATTTAAGTCAGGACTATATGCAGGAAATGGTAATGCAGTCACATTTTTCTCCTGAAACCACTGCTTGGCATGTTTTGCGGTGTGTTTAGGATCATTATCTTGCTGCAAAATCCAGTCATTTCCATAAAACACATGTGCACTTGGAAGGAGAAAATTATCTAATATGTTAGTGTAGCGTTGACTTGTCAGATTTCCCTCAAACACACACAGCGGGGTCGTTCCTAATAAGGATATCCCTCCCCATACATGAAACTTTGGGCTGTATTTAGGTCGTCGATACAACGGTGCTGACGCAGACTTTGTCCATATTTTCACATTATTGGGATATACCGATATTGAGCTTTCATCAGTAAAAATCACATTTTCCCAGTCAAAGTTTTCATGTGCCAAACACCACTCAACACGCCTGTCTTTATGTTCTTGTTTCATGAGAGGAGAAGGAATTCCAGTCTTTTTCTCCCATCCAAGATCAATCAAATTTCTTCTAACTGTAGATTTTGATACAACTGTTGATCCCCTTTCTATCATTTCATACCTGATGTTGGAGATGCCTGCCCTTTGCTTTTTAGACGCTAAAATTCCCAGCCGGACGCGATCTGAGAAGTCCAATTTTCTGGGTCTCCCTGCTCCTTTCTGGTGCCCCAAATCCTTTCCCTCTTTAAAATTCTTCCTAATCCTATACACAGTAGAAAGAGGAGTTCCTGTTCTCTTTGCCAATGTATTTACATCATCAATTCCTTGATTACACAACTCAAAAATCAACCTTCTTTTATCTTCAGCAGACATTGTTGACAGTGCTGAGGAAAATGACGTCTGCTACAAATTCAGGGGAGGTAACTCTAATTGTACTATACTCACTAGGCCAAGATGAGTTACCTCCCTTATACCATTACTTAGTTTTAAGTATCAGTGAATCAGTTGAGGTGTTAGGATAGCTCAAAGTAAGAAGAAAAATTCTCAATAATTATGAACCAGACTATATATCTGGTCCCTACTCGAATGTCTACATATAGCTGAGTGTGGCGTTAAACAACACACACTGCCAGACACTTTTAGCAATGAATTGCCTGCCTTTAAATTTTGCCATTTGAAAGAAAGGTATAGGACGAGCTACATTTCTTATATTTTATGAAACAGTTATCAATCATATCTGCACATTTACGACTTGTTGAATCTAAAAAGTCTTGAATCTTGATTGATTCATCTTTCATCCTTGCTTCAACAACAACATTGGACAAATGTAAATACCAATCTCTGGCATTACACAGTGGTGCTATCAATCATCTGTTACACCGTACATACGTTTGACGTGCATGTATAGGCGGTTAGGTTAAACCTCTCACATTTAACGTGGCCCGAATACCGCATGAAAATACGCGCTGACACGAATTATAGGAATTAGAACCTGCGAGTGGCAGATCTGATAGCATCTTTATCGACGTGGACGATGACTCGTCCACAACTCAATAATACTATGTCCACTGTATATTTGCATATCACTGCTCCTACTAGTAATGTATGCACACAGCAAGATCAAAGAATTAGTATGCAATCTGCATTCTCCTCTCCCTGAAAATTATCCAGGTATCCAAGCCAGACTTTAGACAGTTTTCAGTACGATTATTATTCTTTTCTCCGTAAGAGGCGACTAACGGAATCGAGTGGCCAGGCTTGCGGGCTTGGTGTATCCCAATTGCGTAGATCGATGCTCATGCTGTTAATCAGTGGTTTATCTGGCCCGGACCTGATTATTTACAGATCGCCGCCATATAGCCGGAGTATTGTTGAGTGTCACGTGAAACTCATTCACTCAAACATTATTTTCACCCAGTCTTTTACTTATTTCTGCAGTGACTATGGTCGTATTTTTCACAAACGTTCCGTAACTCTAAGGAAGGAACTACATGTATTCGACTGTTTGACTGGATGTCATCCATCGTATGTTTGAAGTGCTTTTCACTTGTTTATCTGGTGGTAGGGATTAATTCATTTTCGAGTATGATTGGTTAGGTTATTATTGTTGTGTACGGTATTAAGAAACTAACATGTGATGCATTAAATATAATTCAGTGAATAGTGTAGTGAGTTTAGTTTTACGCCTCCTTTAGCAATATCCCAGTAATATCACGGCAGGTGACACCAGAAATGGGCCTCACGTGTTGTACCTATCTGAGGAATCGAACCCAGGTCTTCGTCGTGACGAGCGAACACTTAAACCACTAGGCTAATCCACGTCGCCCTGTGGATACCAGAACGGCAGGTGACACCAGAAATGGGCCTCACGTGTTGTACCTATCTGAGGAATCGAACCCAGGTCTTCGTCGTGACGAGCGAACACTTAAACCACTAGGCTAATCCACCTCGCCCTGTGGATACCAGAACAAGCTACAGACAATTGTGTAACAATAGTTTTCCTCTCGTACTCGCGTGCGCTTATTCCCCTGGGCTTCTGCGATTAACCAATCACATACAAGGAAAGCTGACAGCAAGGACTTTACGTGGAAGCCATGATATGTTAGGATGGCTAAACTCGGGTATAAACACATGACGTCTCTCGATTGTTCATAAAACTTTAGGCCATCACATCAGTCTGGTGGACAACTTCCCTTTCCGCTCCCTGAGCTTCTTATGTTGTAACTTTTCTTCCTGTCTTCGCACAATATCGTTGCATGTGTCATATTAATTACCGCTGATAAAATACCAGGCCTATAATATGTTGCGTTGCACATTATTAATTATTTCTCATTCAATCACAACATTAAACTGAATACATTTACACTCCTTATCGGGGATTTGATATTCAATTGAGTTTTAATAATCACCCAGTGTACTTCAAAGTCCATGTAAAATAACTAGTAATTATTCATGATAAAACCCGTTGCCTTGTAACGAAATGAGAGAGGGTAGAAATAATTATTCATTTAGGTCTAAGGCCAGGTTTGAACGTGTTAAAACGAAGCACAACGATCATAATGGCTTTATTCCCATGACGATGAGTCGTGAGGAAATTAGCACGAGGAGGCAATAATCAATCATTAAGCGCCATTAATCATTAATTATCACTGTCTTATATGATTAGTCATTTCTTAATTTTCATCAGGGCTTTAGTGAGGGGTTGGAATTTGACACACAATTTCGGATTAAAGTCTAGACCCCTGACAAGTCTTGTGGGGAAGGGTTGGTTTGAAGGAAATGAAAAAAAAAAACATTTGGGATTTGATTGTAGCATACGGCCATGTGTTTCATGGCATCGAAAATACAAGGAATAAATCACTGGGAAGAAGACGTGAAGTCTTTGACCGAACAGAGCAAAGGTCCCCTCTCCGACTGAGCGGCACCGGGCTTAATATCCCAAATATCTGTCCACGAAAAATGGTTCAAGTGAAAGGTTTAGCACATTTACAGACAGCACCTTGATGTTGTCTCTGGGTTAACGAGGGATTGACCTTGTGGTATTTTGCTGAAATTATGCCTCATTTATTTATGATTCTCTTTTGATCAATGCAACGATCATATGCGAAGGGGTACCTTTTCAACGTTGATATTTAGGAGTTATATTGTGATATTTCGATGCAAAATAAAAATACACATTCTCCTAAAATTCACATCCAATATGAAACACTGTTAATAATGAACATTCCAGTTGTATCCTGAAAGCGATTGCAGGGAACCTCTGCCCTTAAACGACTTATACGATGTCAATTTTAGACGTTTTATATATGCCTCTTAACCTTCAGTCTTCTTGAAATTCATAAATGATTAAAGCTATAATCGTGTCCCATCCAGAAAAACGAGGAAAACCCTCGTGCTATGTTTCTTTAACTTTCAGAATTACCAGTAAGGTAATATGCTTCAATGTGATGTATGTATACATATTTGATGTAAAGAGACATGGCAAATTGTGGATCATTTCGGTGTATCAGATTATGATCACATTATCTCCATGAATCTCTCCTATATTACCTATGTAAGATAATCATATATATCGGGGCATATTTAGTCCTCCAATTCTCCAATTCAGTCCCAAGGAGCCGTTCAATGCGTGTGAGGAAAAGCCACGTGTATACGACTTGTAATGCTCTCAGATTGTAAAGGCTCTCATAATACAAGAATTCTCTTGACAGTCCCAACATCAAACATTTTGGGTCCCAAGGGAAGTCGGTTTAGACATAGTCCACTGTAACGACACAATAGGTCAAAGCGCCAATAAAACCACTCCTCTAGGTCATAGTGGCCATTTTTAAAGAAACTTCACAAACAGCTACTACTGCTGCTGCTGGTGGTGCTGGTGGTGCTGGTGGTGCTGGTGCTGGTGCTGGTGCTGGTGCTGGTGCTGGTGCTGGTGCTGCTGGTGCTGCTGGTGCTGCTGGTGCTGGTGCTGGTGCTGGTGCTGGTGCTGGTGCTGGTGCTGGTGGTCCTGGTGCTGGTGCTGGTGCTGGTGCTGGTGGTGCTGGTGGTGCTGGTGCTGGTGCTGGTGCTGGTGCTGGTGCTGGTGCTGGTGCTGGTGCTGGTGGTGCTGGTGCTGGTGCTGGTGCTGGTGCTGGTGCTGGTGCTGGTGCTGGTGCTGGTGCTGGTGCTGGTGGTGCTGGTGGTGCTGGTGCTGATGCTGGTGCTGGTGCTGGTGCTGGTGCTGGTGCTGGTGCTGGTGCTGGTGGTGCTGGTGCTGGAGCTGGAGCTGGTGCTGGTGCTGGTGCTGGTGCTGGTGCTGGTGCTGGTGCTGGTGCTGGTGCTGGTGCTGGTGGTGCTGGTGGTGCTGGTGCTGATGCTGGTGCTGGTGCTGGTGCTGGTGCTGGTGCTGGTGGTGGTGCTAAAAAGTACACCACTTTACCACCACCACCATGACCACCACCACTCCAATGACAATTACTAACATAAACTGTCTCACAGACCCTGAATCATTATATTGTTACCTTCCGCCTTGCACCATATGCCTAACTACAGCACGTCTAGAAGTTCCTCAAACTCAGAATTCCCTATCTAACTGGTGTGCCACTTTAATCAAAATGTAGTTCCTCATTTTTCATCAAAGGTATAAATAAGAGATAGTCTATTAGTAAATCTACAAATGCTACTACTGCTACCACAACTAGCTGTGCTATTTACCACTGCTGCTGTTACGAGTACTATGTCCATTACCTCAGCTACACTTATCACTACAGGATGTTACTACAACGACTACAGATACAAACAACATTTCTGTTACTTCTAATACTACAAATGCTTAGACTACTGCTACTTCTAGTACTGCTGCTACTGTAACTGCTAATAGAAGTACCATCACTAGTACCAGTACTGCTGTTGTTGTAACTGCTAATACAAGTGCCATTACTACTGGTACTGCTGCTACTGTAACCGCTAATACAAGTACCATTACTAGTACCAGTACTGCTGTTGTTGTAACTGCTAATACAAGTATCATTGTTAGTACCAGTACTGCTGTTGTTGTAACTGCTAATACAAGTACCATTGCTAGTATCAGTACTGCTGCTGTTGTAACCGCTAATACAAGTACCATTACTAGTACCAGTACTGCTGTTGTTGTAACTCCTAATACATGTACCATTACTAGTACCAGTATTGGTGCTGTAACAGCCTCTACAGTAACTACTTCCACACGTACTTACACCTGCAGCTGCTACCTCGACAACTATTTCTGCAGTTGTTGCAAGTACGACGACGTTCTAATGCAGCTGATGCTGCTTCTTCTTCTGATGCTACAACGACTACACCACTATTTGTTTCCACGGATACTACTGTTACTGCCACTACAGCTACCAAACATTACTACTACATCTGCACTGACGCTAAAATTATTACTAAACATGCTTCCAGGGCCATCGGTACAATTACCAGGCGTCTACAACGGAACCACGTGCAGCTGGTGTCAGACAGACTTCCCTCCCCTCCCCTCCCCTCCCCTCCCTGTGGCACGTGGGTCGTGCAGTGATGATCGGCGACATGTTGGGAGACCCCAGGGAGACTCTTTGTCCTTTTCTCATCCATTTTTCTGCCAGATTTGAAAATGGTTCGTGTATTTTTCACAAGCCCATGAATGGAATCGTTAATAATCTTTTGTTCACTGCCAGCCCCGTGTCCCTAAAGACAAGCGTGTTTTCGTGTTTCCACCAATTGGGTCACTCAATCATGTCCGTGGAAATTCCACCACAATGTCTCGCAATATCTTTTCATTCAAGGGAATGCAACTTTCAAAGTGAAATATGGAAAATAAGAAAACTCATTTGAATTATTCTGCACTTGCTATCAAAATGCCGTCTTTTACATTTACCAAAGATGAATATTTGATGATCACTGTCAACTGATTGGTATATGGTATTGGTATTGTCATGTAATAATGTCAACATCTTATTCCCCAAAGATGACGTACATGTGATGTACGAGATACGCCAACGTCGGTAGTCTGTATCTCCAAGCGAGATGATCACTTCAAATAGCCTCTCTGTTAAGTCTCTATACAGGGGGCGGTGAGGTGGCCTAGTGGTTAAAGCGTTGGTTCTTCACTCCAAAGACCTGGGTTCGATTGCCAACATGGGTACAATGTTTGAAACACATCCCCGGTGTCCCTCGCTGAAATGTTGTTAAAATAAACAGCATCTAAATCACTCTTTCACTCACTCGATCTCTACACATGCTCTTTTATCATCTCTCTGTAGTTAATCAGTGAAGACGATCTGTTCAGCCTCTGTATAAATTAGTCCCCAAACGTAACCTCACCTGATCAACTTCTAAAAGAGATATTAAGGATGCCAGCAGAATCCTAGGTACAAACAACACAATATGTTTAAGCACACTAGACAGAATGGGGTCAACGTACTGCAGCCATCACATCACACAACGCCAATAGAATATAGGACAAACTAATAAACGAAACCTCTCTTGTGAGATCCGGGAGCACCTTCAACACATTATCCAATATACATCAGCGGGGTCCTCAGTACATCAGTGACATTAGCTCTTTGAGGTTTTTCTGAGAGATACATCAGTCAATCTACGCTACGATTTCGTTATATTCGCGAGAAATATCTCGTTGGCTTGGTCAGACATTTCTGCAAGACGAGTCAGCTGAAGACCGAGCGGTGTCATTCTATATCACAATTGAGCTACTTTGCCTAACAAAACGTTTCTTTGGGGGAAATCGACGAGCTCCGATGGCAAGAAACATCACGTAACATGATACGAGAGAAGGTCGAATAGCAGGGTTTGTCGTTTTTCTTCTTTTCCAAATTAATAAACTAGTTATACGATTCTGTAACGGCATGCGGATATGCATGTCCGTCGCTTGACAGGTATACTCATAATGGTGAAAGACGCATTAGAAGGAATGTACCGACAGTGCATGTGTACAGCACTAAATATAGATGGGTAATCTCGGCAGGTTTACTTAGATGTGTTCTCAAACTGCCGAGGGATTATGTTTAGGCCCGTGGGTCTCACATTTTAGAGGGGTATCATATCGACACAGGGGTCTCATATCGACACACGGGTCTCATATCGACACAAGTATCAGACTGCCGGAGAGGTCTTATTGATAGGCACTGGGTCTCAAATCGACAGGTGGATCTGAAGCTCAAATCGATACAGGGGTCTCAAACAGTCGGAAAGGGTCTCATATCGACGCGGGCTTGAAACAGCGGAGGGATCTCAAATCGACACAGGAGGCTCAAACTGTCCGAGGGTCTCATATCGACTAAGGTGCCTCATATAGGTGCTTGGGTCTCATACTGGGATCGTGGTCTCATTTCGGCACGCTGCCTGTCCATAACTAGGAATAAAATCTCGTTTGTATTATGCTGCATGGGACTTGGGGCTAAGGGGGTTTATATATAGTTGACATGTTAGCATTTGTCTTATACCATCTGCATTTTTTATCGTCAAACGCAGCTTTTATATGACCTGAAAGCCTCATAACTGATCATAACTCGACGGCGAGTATAATTACTCACCCCATCAGCACCTGGTTAGTGTTTTCCGATTACTGAAAGAACGCCGTAATGTGTCTGCAATACTTTGGACAACGGTTCCAATCAAGCTTCACCACAAACTCATTCTCTCGACAACAATCTCAGCTGGTGTTCGCCTCTGGATGTGAATATATGATCTTTTTCCCTTTGAAAGAAATCAAAACTTCCAAGAACTTACAGGTCTCCTAGGGATAAATCAATTATCCCCAAGTCGCATGACTAAAACCATGTGGAAATTAATCAAAGGGGCAAGCAGTTAAATAAGAAAATACAATCTGGGGGCAATTTATCTAAAAGCACTCTTCATCGAAATTTCACAAACAAGCACGTCACCTATTATCGTTACGGGAACACACTTCACCTGTGTAAGCTTCTTAAACCCCCTACCTGACTCGTCCAATTGGATAATCATGAAACAATTTCACATGAAATAATTCATAATGAGGGTTATCGTACGAGTGATTTTCCAAACATCACCGTAGTCTCTCAATACACGCGCGTGATTGTGACATCACGCATTAGCGCTGCTTGAGCTCAAATCTTCGGTAAGAACATTACACAGAAGCAATTTTCTGTCACGCAATTCATAAGTTACAAGTAATTTGTAGCATTATGTAACAGATCTGAATTTCCCATCTCTGCTATTTCCGGTGTTTGTGTCATTATTGGAGTTTTTTCGCTTTGTGATTGTCTGACAAATTGCGAACCCAATCTTCCCATCAGTCAGCAATTATCGATTAGATGTTCTGCTTCAGACTGTTATTACACAGATGAGCATATGTGTCCTAGGTATGCACGTACGCACAAATCAAACATCAAAGGGCGCATTCGTGACTGTCATCAGTTCCTTTCCATATGTATTTTCAGAGATTGAAATCATGCTTAGTGTTCGAAACGTTTGGGAACAATGAATGTGTTTAAGACAACCCCATTTGATTTATTGAAGTGTCATTCCGTTGGGTTTAGAAAAACGGGACAAACTAACCGCTGAGAGTCAGTAAGGCCATGAAAACAAGCTTCTTGCCGAGTCTTTCTCCTCAAGCCCAGCCCGTTCGGTAAAAATCAATATTTTAATTTCGAGACACTTTTTTAGTTTTTAACCGACTGAGTTTAATACAAGCCGTCTCCTGCACCTGTCTGCTGGATGCATCAATGCACACTTGCATGTGCAATCACTTCGTCATTTTGTTACTCCAGCCACACACACACAGACAACTGCTTCACATCAGAAGAGGACGTCACTGGCTCAAACTGCAAATATTCCTCCTCACATTTAGACGTTTGCGTTTCAAGTTGATAAATTGTATCGTATAAATCTGAAGTGTCACTACCTGAAGATCATGTGTATTCATACTGAGACGGACAAAACATGCTGCCACCATGCAATTCTAACTTCTAATCCATATTCATTTACCTTTGTCATCTGTATAAACTGCATAATAATCACCATAACATTTGTTAAACATCATCACAATAACGTCATCTCGGGCGATTTCTATCATATACTGACAAAAAAAGAAACGCAATTTTCTAAATAAAATGAAATTTCATAACAGTAACCGTTCATGTTTATCTCTTCTATCTACACACGTGACAAAAAGCCAGAGTTGCGTTTCTTCTGCTGTTCAGTATATTAATGGTGATCGGGTAGATTAGTTGGACCGGCGTTCGCTTTTCACGACGATTTAAGGTTCATCCGCGTCATGACTACAAGGTTTGAATCCGAATATATGTGCATTCACTGTTATATTCGTGTATTTAGTATCATGCATAGTATTACTAAAATCGACATAAAACGACAAATTCACTAATACGTGACTGTATTATCGTCTCCCACTTCAATTCAAACGCGTTTTCACAAAATGCTCGCCTCTATGCTATTCTTCAATGGCCAAAATTGCAAACTTATTGATTGAAAATTGAGCATTTAACCACCGATGTGAATTTCAACCAACACCCACTACAAACAGCTGAGTTTGAGAGAAATCTAAGAGTGTTTATTTTTCCTTTGCCGACATATAAACGACATTATCCGCCCGTCCAGAGTACTACAATAACAGTTACATTGGTAATGAAAGTAATTGTTAGGATCCCTGCTAAGATGCTGGGCAGCAATTAACGTGCAATTCAATCTCTCACTCAAAAGATGATGTTACCGAGGCGTAACAGGACATTTTATATGTCTTCTCAATATCGGGCATCTTTGAAGTGGATAGTAACCGAAATTGATATTTGCCATTTGAAAGATGACATAGCATCAGAGTGATGAAGCACAGGTTTGCTTTTAAGTGAGCCTAGTTAAAGTGGAATAAAAATGAACAAACAAAACGGTAAACCTCCAGGCCACAGAGTTTGAAGATCGGAAAAGGACTAATTTCACTTTGACTGTGTGAACTCTACCGCTTTTGTGGTAACTGCTATGAAGGTACGCATGAACATTCAATTAGGAACTACTTGAAAACATCCTTACTCATTCCGTTTGGAGGCTGGATAGATATTAACTCGGGCAAAAATGGACTTTAACAGTTTCCGGACATGAGGTCTTAGAAATAACCAGAATACGTCCTTATTTGGAGGTTTTATTGCCAACTCGTGCTTCGTTTTTTTTCGATGCGTTTTTGCTTCATGTCCCATGACGCGCGCCTCGATTTAACGATTTTTCTCCGATAGTCTCGTAGTGGCCCTTGATATAATCTACATGCTTAATTGGATATTTCGACAAAACGCTTCCGAAAACTTAAAAGCTTTTCAAACATTTTTGTGCAATGATGCAAGGGCAGTATCGATCCTCGGCACATTCAAAGGTCTTCGCGGGAGTCACCCGCCGCCAAGAAGTATCGCTATCTCCAATATTGCGCTAATGATGTCAGAACAGGATCCAAAGGAGATTTAGCATCGCCTGATCAGTTTTGAGAAAAGAGATTCCAATAGGTTTTATTTGAAGGACCTGACACTCTTTTGTGTCTGCTACTTGGCCGCAGCTTCTCGAAGCCTTGACTTAGTCTCGCATTTGATTCAATTACGGTGAAACACACGATGGTTTTTACCCTCATGCGAGACCGAATCCCCCAACTCGTCTCTACTTCCCCCTATCACTAATGGCATTAGCTCATCCCCAATTTATTGTTTTGGTGTATTCTGTTGAAATGGGTGATGATCGTTGACGTTACGGCATTCTGAGGAGACGTCAGTTTACAACATTTACAACGACTATCTTTTCTTGTCGGACTCCCGTAATGAACTGCTTCAAGTCGACGTTACAAAGTGAATGGGGCTTAACAATGTTGGGTCGTCCTGACAACTTGTTATCACTTCAGAGCCTTTCAGAAGTCACGTCTTCTACCGAACAGAGTGTTGAGAGAAAGATCTTTTCATCAAGTCAGTTCAAAAGTTGCTGCGGAAAGACATCAGAACTAATTTTAGATGACGCACTGATGGGACAAGGAAAAGGTTAAACCAAACGCATGACGTTCGGAGACTCTCCGACTAGAACTGGTGTCTTGTTTGTGCAGTCCAACCTGGGAATATCAAAGACATGATCAAACCATTTCGACACTTTGCATTTTCATAAAGTTTGTTCACTCTCTGTGACAGAATATACATTGTTGTTCGTGAGGGGGAACGCTGGGTTCCTTATGTGTTCGGCATATCCGAAGTTGGCAGTGGGGCGTCAGCGGTGATCACGTTTGGTGTTCGATAGCTACTGGGATAAATTGTGAGCAATCGACTCTAGTTAGATAGGATATTTTAGATAGCGCACATATCCACGCACTAGTGCATGCTCAAGGCGCTGGTATATTTCCCTCGATCACTGGATGTCAATCTCAACAGCACATCGTATTTCAATCTCAACTCCCTGGGAAGTATACAACTCTTGCTGCCACTATGTAGACGCACCGAGTTTATTGTGGCTCTCTCATCCTAACGAGGTACCCAATTGACAGCTGGGTGGACTGGGACACATATTCACAGCACTTTGTCCAAGTTTACTGCACGTTGCTGTACCCGCAACTAGATGTATGCACGTGTTCATGTGGCCACCATCTGGTCATATACCAACGGATTCGTGGGTTCTTTTAAGTGCACAGGGTTGTGTACTGTACACTAGGAGTTGTGACATCACTGAAAGAGTCTGCACACAAAGTTGACTCTAAGGTTTTTACACCCGGTCACAGGTGGGCTCGATCCCAAAACCTCAACCTCGCTGGATCACTAGCCTGGCGCCTTAGCAAGCTCGCCCACCATGTGCCGGCTGTGATATTCTTCCCCAGCCTAAAACAGTATCTGATTCACATGAATTCACGTATTCGTATTTTCTTCATTCAAAATACAAGATTATACCAAAGCTAGTTGCGCATATGTGCTTTCATAAGATAAGGTATAGCTTTAATGATTGACAGACGTTACCCAATGATACTTTGAAAAATGGAATTTGAATTCCGGAATCTCCCCGATCAGGATTTGCGGTCTGACAGTGTGAGTCTGAGGGTTTCACCAACGCTGTAAACGCCCACATGGCCGTCCAAAATTATAACTTCAATTTCAAACAGTATAAACTCTCGTGTATTCAGTCAATCATAGCGTAAACTCGTAGAGGTTTGACACGACGAATTATCTAAATGACAGCCGAGCGAGGACACGCGTTGATGTTTGTTTGCTTCAGCACATGTTTGGCACCGATGTCAATGACAGGTTAACATTTATCTTGGTCATAATGTTGACAGACCTGATTGCAATAATTACAGTCCCGTGACTACAAGCACGGTGCTTTAATCACCAGCCTATCTGACACCACCGTGTGCACGTGATGTTACATCGCAGAGCACCAGCTTCCTTCACACAAGCCCCATATACAATATGCTTCTGTTACTATTCACCTCATCAGTAGTTCATCTCGTCGAGCTCTTACCATCAGCAAATTTGGCTTAAGTACCCAGTTCGGAATACTGTGTAGTGCCAGTTATTTGTGAGTGAGTGAGTTAAAATGTAAAGTCACTTTGGAAATATTTCAGCCATATCGTGACTAAATAGTTATTTGTGAACAGCCTGCAGCTAGTCTCTGAAATGAACATATCTTACAGAAGATTTCTTTTTCAAACTTGAAAAAGTACATTTAAAAGGAGTCAACAGACTTTCTTCATTTTCTGAACTTGTCACACATCCTAGAACCGCATGGGTAACATTGGACATATTTAATTCAAGACCTGTATGACAGAATACAATTTGTACATCACACGTTATCAGAAAGATTTTTTGTGAACTTATATTGTAATAACGGTGTTCATAGTAAGAAGATAAAAACAAATAGTTCGTTGATTTAAGTGCGTTTTGCTCTTCATGGAATCGACTTGACATTGAGGACTGTATGCTTCCCATCCTATTTTTATACTGTTGTTGTTTACGGTGGTTTATTTGTAACATAAAAATGACATGATTGTCATAAATAATTGTGTCGTATTTCTGGTCTACGTCCTGGGGTGTGTAACATGAAATCAGACACACGGCATATCGTGTGGTTTATACCTGAAAGATCCGGCAAGTATCATTTGTCCTGTAATTAGAGCGCATGTTTACCAGTTTCCTAGAAGGGTGTTCTAGGATTTATGTGGTTTTAATTTTCTAAGTGATCTATATTCGTTCATGGAAGGAAATGTCAGGTTACTAGCACACACTATGAGTGTACCGCATCGCCCCAAATCCCAACGAGAAACCCATCGAGACGCCGATATAGAGCCACCTTCCATCTCACTCCCACCCGCCAAGCAACTCAAAAACCCACACATAAAGTCACAACTAGCCATTCTCCCCAATATCCATTCAGAAACTCGTCTAAAACACACACACACACACACACACACACACACAGAGAGAGAGAGAGAGAGAGAGAGAGAGAGAGAGAGATTTCCCTCAATATCACAAAACGCACACACACAGAAAGAGAAAGAGAGGGGGGGAAGGGCGAAGAGAGAGATTTCCTTCTACACATCCTCCCCAATATTGTGACGGATATGGCACATAAATACTCCCAAATATCCACCTAGGAACTCGTCTAACACACGCGCGCGCGCGCGCACACACACACACACACACAGAGAGAGAGAGAGAGAGAGAGAGAGAGAGAGAGAGATTGATTAGCCAGCAATGCTAATACCCATAAAGCCATGAGACGCCCACCTGGGCTAACACTCACCCATCTAACAACCCATACTCTAGTCTTATCTCAACGAATCTCATACCATCCAAATACCATCCAGGTTATCTTAAGACGCGCATGAAGACACCCACAAAGACTACCACCTGAACACCCGAGTCTCTAGCCTAGCCACCAAGACCTCCACCGAGACATACACCTACCTAAACGACATCCAGACACCAAACATACCCCAAGTTGCTGTCTGAAACAAAGTTAAACACACACTCATTCTGCAAGGGAGATAGCAGACCCAGGAAAACTAATCTCCCTAAATGTGTCAACTGCATGCTGAAAGCCAATGTTTTATTTCTTAAACCCCGGGAGAGCCGTAATTTACAACAGGAGAATATAGTCATCCTAAGTTAAGAGCTCCGGAATACTAGCGTCCAGAACAGCAATCGTACGTAGCCAGTGATTAACCAGCCTCCCCTATTGTCCAAATCCTGTACCCATGTGTATCCCACACCCCAAAACCCCTACTGCGCCGCTAACCAGACGTCACTGTTAAAGCTACGCGCCATGGGTAAATTGCCTCTTCAATACCTGTCCAGTTTAAAGACCCAATCTGTTACATCAAAACACTTTTATCGCAGTCAACCCTTTCTTCTGTGGGTAGGACCAGATTAGCTAGTTTGCCGCTACATGTTTGCAACTTTTCTATTCAGTTCAAGATTGAGACAAATAAGGTATTGTTTTCAAATTCTGTTTTCTTTCTTCTATAGTCTGAGTTGAGCGTCTATGGCCAGTTGTTGCCAATGTTAAAGATGCTAAAATAATGGCAGTTGGTTACACGCCTGGGGTTTAGTTGTCTTTTAACACTTCTCGCGAAAAGGCGACAGTAATAGATGAGAGCGAGCCCGAGATGCGACAGTCCTTGCTTGACAAACCGCCCTTTAAATTGCTTCGCGCATGCTGATGTAATTGTAAGGAAATAAGCTCCGACTGCCTTGCTCACCAGAATCTTACTGCGAGGTCTCTTTTTTATCTGTTTCATCCCTCCAGCCCAGTTCTCAGCTTATATTTAATTGATGAATATAATCTGGCCACGATACCGTCCCCATCGTTTGCTGGAAATAGCCCCCGGGCGAGGAACGGGTATGAGGAGAAGTCCTCAAATATTGAAGAAGTTATACTTTAACATTTTGCCCTTAACTACTATGAAAGTAATAAACGCTTTTTAGGTTGCCCATGAAATCATTTTATTCGATTTTATTTTAGCTGCGGGTTCTAGAAATAAAACATTCTGAGGTGTGAGCTATTAGCAGAGTCCGTACGAAGAGCCCTGGCTGTGGAATCCGGGCACTTCCTGCACTTATGTGCCGTAAATGCATGCGCATATACCCTTTGCACACACTCTCTCCCTCTCTCTTTGGGTTTCCTTGAAACATATCAACGACAGAGTGTTTCTAGGTTCGACAACTATTACTTTGACATAAAAACACGTGCATTATTTTTTAATCAAATTCTGGTTTCTTATTTCTGCGTACGTTGTCCACGTAGTTCATCAAGATAAAATGCACCTAGAAAACGGGAGGCTTAAAGTGGGTTTTGCAGAAAAAAACAAAGGATCCAATATGTTCCCTGAAATATTTGGAACACCAAAGCGCTCCAATGGCGTACAAGTCCGCGCATGTTTTGGACAGTGCGCACTCGTGCGGAAGTCCTCGATCCAGGTCTGGTGATTATGGCTAAGTACTAGCAGATACGTTGAGATGAGAGGAAATTATTTAGGGTTCATTTCCGTTCTCCCAGAAGAACAATTCTGGTTTACAGGAGGCTAAGATATTACATGTATGCGCTGATTTTAATTACCCAGTTCAGGGGCTAGTTGGTGCAGGAGTGCTTTCTGTTTGGCTGCAGTTGCAATATTGTAATATAGATTTGTAATATATCGATCCGGGACCAGGCACATCAGTCGTGGATAGTGTTCCCACGGGTCTTTCTCCCATTTTAACCAGACACGTCATAATAAAGCAATTTAAATCGCTAATGAATAGGCGCTGTTGTGACCAACTAATCTACATTTGGGATAAAATTCAGAGGGTATTCATGGATGTGTTGTTGGATAATATAATGGACGACAATGTATATAGGTAGTGCTTTTGGTTATCAAGTCCGGGTTTGAATCATCCGTGAATATCATGGTTAGGACTGGTCTTCAGTAACCTATGCTTGTAAGAGGCGACTAAATGGATCGGGTGGTTGACACATGTCATCGTGTTGCGTAGTTCGAGGCTCATGATGCTGATCACTGGATTTTCTGGTACAGATTATTTACAGCCCACCGACATATATATGGAATGGTGCTGAGTGCGGCATTAAACCGACCAACCATCTGCATCTTTGTGTATGTAATGGCCATTTGTGACGGCACTAAGGTAAAGCACAGACTCGCTAGCCAGATTATTAAAGGCTCAACTTAAAAAGTCTCCACGCAAAATGCGCCATGAAGCTGGGATCGGATAGTCCAAATTTGATCCCCCCAGGTTGGGACACATTGACATTGGAAACAGCTGTAATATTCCGGTCTTCGTCCCAAAACATTTCCTTCTCTCATTACATTCTCATACATTTCATCACCATGGATGCAGAAAAAGTCGGCCAAACCGCAGTTAATAATGCCCTATTGAAGTAATGTATTTGCAGGGGTCTTTGTTTTATTCGGTCTCGACGGTAGCGGGTGACAGATTGATGACCCTGCGAAGGCAATATTACCTTACTCACTTTTTGGTCCCAGACTTCTTCCAGAATCCATTTATTGTGGCGTCCGACGATTATGGCCTGGTGCTGCCACTGCCGTATTTCACCTATCTGAAGTGGTGTTTTGTATCAAATGGTTTTCTTTGGGGGTATTCCGGTACTTCCTCGAACAAACAATCGGAACATACTCATCGAGACGCTCCGATGAAATACGACAACTACTAACAGATATTTTGATAGTAATGGTATTCATGAAATGAATCTAGAAAATATCTTCCTTCCATGTTGATTAGTTGATCAACATTGCACAAATACTGTCATGAGAAGAAAAATTACAATAACAGTGAGTGAGTTAGTTTAGTTGTATGCCGCTTTCGGCAATATTTAAGCAATATCAGGGGACACTGGGGGGGGGGGGGGGGGGGACACTAGAAATGAGCTCCACACATAGTACACATGTTGGGAATCGAACCCGGGTCTTCGGCTTGACGAGGTAATGCTTTAACCATTAGGCTACCCCCACCGCCCCTTCCTTCAGTAACAGAAACACATGATTATTTTGATGATGATGATGATAATGATGATAATGATGATGATGATGATGATGATGATGATGATAAAGTTGATATCGGAAATCATTCTTCTTCCAGAGAGAAATCTTGCTACGTCCACGTCATTTGAATCGGCTGAGGAGAGGCAAGCGACATCTGAGTACAGCGGCTGATCCTATATTCTACGTTTCAGATTCAAGGTAACACGTCCACATCAAACATGGTCCACAGAGATTAGTTTTTAGTGAGCTTCCTTCTCCAAAATACGTTAACGTCCTATCCTATTATTAATTAAAATCTGGATATTTCTCTGGGAAGACGTTTCGGTCTTTCGGTTTTGTGAAATGTAAGGAAAGGTTGCGACCGCAATTATTTCAAAGTGAGATATTCTGGGAATATTAAACCGATAAATTGATTCTAGAAACACGCATGGACGTCCAGTTACAAAGTCGGCCAATGGGTCAAGAACCGTACAATGTCGAGCAATCCCCGAGCTACACCGTATGAAGCAGATAGGGTTAACGCTATGAAACTGTCACTAGTCAGAACCACTGCGTGCAAGCATTCACACACACGCATACTCTCGCACATGTACATTCGCACACACACGCGCGCATGCATGTCGTTGTATTAGTAAAACACACTTGGTCTTGAGCTCTCCGTTAACCTTTTTCCTAATATTTACTAAAAATGCTCAGATAAACATACAGTTGTCAATGTCTGTTTGTTAATCTGAAGAATGATTACGGTTTGGATTCTTGTCTTGTGTTGAGCCTTCAGTCTGCAATCAGAAATTTAGTGAAAGGAATTCTGATTTGGAAGTGGAAATTTCTGTTTCCAATTAGTAAACTGCTGAACGCGGAGTCTCATCTTTAGTGTCATGATGCTGAGTGGGGAGTTTGGAGTTTTAATGTTGGTACCTGGTGTCAGGGCTAAGAAACAACACGTTGAATTCGTCCGCTTTAGCATTCTGGATGTAAGTCATAGAATGTGCATTTTTGTACATTTGAGACTAATTTATTGAAAGTGAGACAGAGTGTGAGAAAAAAAGAAAAGGTGTGATTGGGTAGTAGGGGCAGAGAATGTACATCGGTGAATGAGTGAGTTTAGTTTTACACCGCACTCAGCGCGCGATTTTCCAGCTATATGGCGGCGGTCTGTAAATAATCGAGTCTGGACCAAACAATCCGGTGTGTCAACCAAGTCAACGAGTCTGACCACCCGATCCCGTTAGTCGTCTCTTACGACAAGCATAGTCGCCTTTTATGGCAAGCATGGGTTGCTGAAGGCCTGTTCTACCCCGGGACCTTCACGTCTCGAATGTACATCGGAAATGTAGAATGGAGGCATTGGGAAGAGTGAATTGTTACGCCGCTTTTAACAATATTATCGGGAAACACCACACCCATGTGAGGAGAGAGAGAGAGAGAGAGAGAGAATGAATGAGAGGGAGACTGAGTGAGAGAAGGAGAGGGAGACTGAGTGAGAGAGATTAAGTGTGTGTGAGAGAGAGAGCGGAGAGGAGGGGTGAGATACTGAGGTTGGTGGGCGTTGGCGGAGCAAAAAGGTGGTAGGACGTTTGAACATGATTCTAACTTAAACTTAAACGAAAAGAAACCTAACTGGGAGAAAAAAACGTAAAGCAGACAACATAAGTATGTGTGGAGGCAGAAAATGACGAAAGTCCGTTTCAAAAACTCAATCCAAAACAATGGAATCTTGACATATCTTATATCCTACACAGGGTATAACACTACTCAGTATATGTAAGAACATTGCCTATCCATCCCAGCACATTACATCTCGGCATAGCTGTTACATAACATTAACGGCTCAAGCTTGGATAGAATGTTTGGCCAATATTTACCGACAGGTGGTGCTCAGCGACGTAATTTGCGGCGTTTTTCGCCTTCTCCGGGTTTCTACGGCCATGGAAGCGATAAACTTGAAAACAAATATGACGCTTCATGATCACCTTAAGCCTGTTATCGGCTATCTTGCTGTTGCATAACCCCCCCAAGTCCATGAAATTGAAAGGCGGTTGCAGAGGGATACTGCACAATGACACGTAATGATTGTTTCGGAATTTTAATTGTCTGGTGAAATCCGATAACAACGTTTCAGCCGCATAAATCGAAACAAGAGTGAGCTTGGGTCAGATGAATTATTGTACATTGTAGTAAAACAGCCTATTAATGGCATCTGACAATATCTCCTGCGCGCATCCTATGAAATGTGCAAAATCTAGCGTGACAGGGTGTTTATGTCAGGCACGGCAATCAAACAGAGGCTCCGGTCGTAAAACTATCACTTTCCGTCCGTTGCACATCCACGGGCAAAACTAGTTCCTCTTGGGTCTTATAAATATAGTCCTCCAGTGCATTTTATGAAGCTTTCTAATCCATTTTTCCAACGCCAGTTCCTTTAAAATTGGGTTTTAGGGAACTATTGCTTGGCGAATGTTTCACTTCTTTCCGGCCATATAATATTTAAGCTGAATCCAAAGCTTTGAAAGAGACAATATCTGTTACTTGATTAAAATGACACAGCTTGACTACAAATTTAAGCGAACATAACTTAAATTCCACCAGTTTGTTCATGTTTTGATGATTTTGCTCGCGTTCCCACACTCAGTTCCAACCAGACATTAATCACAAAACCATGACAAATGAAAAGAAATACATATACTTCAATTTTAACGATTAAATGACTCATCCTTCCCGGTGTGTGTCAGAGATACTGTTTATCAATTGAAAATTGATACTTTTTATGAAATGGAAATTCAAAATGCTTTATCGTAATTAAAATCGTTTCAGACATTTTCAGATTACTTTAATTATATTTGCTTAGATATCTTCTCATATTTAATGACGGTTCGACACGGGCTGTTAACTGCTTAATTGTCGTTCAAATGCTGACCAGATTGTAAAAGCCAGAAGAGACACCCTCACAAATTATACAGCCATTAAAGTAGAAAATCAATATATGTGATATTTCGCAAACCGTTTATGCATAAAAAAATTATTGCTAGAAAATATCCATTTAAAACATCGAATGTATGTATTTCAGAATGAATTCTGCAATTTCATGTTGAAAACCAAATCATCAGTTTGTTACAGTCGTTGTTGTTTGGTGGTGACTGTCATACTACAAGTATCAAGTTTGTTCAGAATGTACTTCTCCATTACAAACTCTATCCTGCTATCCCGATAATGCAATAACAACATCATCTCAACACTCCTGTCCTACTGGTTGTATCCTCCTCCTACTACTGCTGCTGCTGCTGCTATTACTACTACTGTTACTGCTACTACTACTGCTGCTGCTGCTGCCACTACTACTACTACTGCTGCTGCTGCTGCTATTACTACTACTACTACTACTACTACTACTGCTGCTACTACTACTACTACTGCTGCTATTACTACTACTACTGCTGCTGCTGCTACTACTACTACTACTACTGCTGCTGCTGCTATTACTACTACTACTACTGCTGCTGCTGCTACTACTACTACTACTACTACCGCCCTTGAAGATCCAGGTTAGTACTGATCTTCAAAAACCCATGCTTGTCATAAAAGGCGACTAACTACTTAATATAGTAAGATTTTGACTGCTTGATTTATACATAGACGAGGCTGTCTAAAGGACACCCCCATTTTAATCTTTCAAAAACATTTTGTCCAGATATTCAGTTGGCACTGTTTACAATATATTGACAGCTGACACTTGTGTGACCATTCAGTATTTCGTTTGAACCCTTGGCATCATGCAAGAATAAGTGAAAACATTAGAATAAGTTATGTCCCTTTGATTACGTCATCGGGGGGGGGGGGGGGGCACTTTAACAAGCCATTGTGGTTTGCATTTTCATGCGCTCTAATAACCATGTTTGGTTCTAGAGGACTTCTGAAACACAAAAAAAAAGTTTCTTTCATGTTTTGTTTCCTGAAGTTAGTGATGGATTTATCGTCGATTTTGCGTTTTTAGGGGGTACCACGATAAAAAAAAAGTCATACAAAACTGGGATCGGGAGGCTGGAACATCGCAAAGGCAATTTGCTTGAGCTTGACAGGTAATATGTAGAAAACCAAAACATGAAACAGTTGCATTTTTATACCTGTCCAGGTGAGGCCACTGCAAATGTAAACTGCAAATACTACCATCCATCTGCTCGAGCAGTACTCTGCCAAAGCAACTTGGACTAATAGACTCATTTCTGACTATAGTTTTAATCTATCATCCAAGCACAAGGAAACAAATTTAAATGCTATGAGCACAGCTATGATTTGGCAAGTCTAGATTTATTGGATCCGATTTCATTTATACTTTCATTATTTAGATATTTTTTCCAAACATAACTCCGTAATAGTGCTTATTTGTGGAACTAAATGTCAGCCCACCGTATCGGTAATGACGCTATTTGACACGGTCACACACAATCCTTCAGCTCTTGCCTGAGCTTCACCAACAACGTGTAACACGACCACAGCTGCTGGTATTCTGGTTACCATAGTGATAGAATAAATGCATTTAGCAAAAGATGTAGGTCATAGACCTGACACACAATATACATGAATAAAACAAAATTATTTGCACTTAATTCATAAAATATTACTTGTCATTGTTTGTAAATTCGAAAGAACATTGTAGGATTAAAACAGCATTAAAAACGATATGTTGACAGAGAGTCAAGGCAGCTTTACCATTTAAAGATTTCATGCACATCGGCAGCAGTTATACTTTTATAAATAATTTATAAAGACGAAGAGCATCTGAACAGGCACAGGTGGTGATTGCATTTCAACGTGGAGCTGAAACAGACTACCTCAAATCCACATCCTAAAACCTGTATACAAAGCATATATTCGTAATCACTTGATCACGCATTGCGTGCTTAAACGGGTCTTAACGAATAATGTTTTAAAACACCCCATTTGCATATGGTAATGACGATATAAATGAAACCTATTTCAATTACCGCTGGCTGTAACGGTGTCTGTTATGTTGCATTTACATATATAAGTTGTAGCACGAGGATTTCCTTTGTGAGTTGTGTGTCAGTACGATGTTATAATCAATAAAACAACACATTTAACAAGTAATGTGTCATATATGTAAACTGCTGATTTTGTACACTGATCGGCTTTCGTAACAAAATGTTACAGTTTCGGCGGAAACAATGGTGAACGGTTCCTATTCCAACATAGCACTGTTATTTACAAATATTTGTCTGTTTGTCTGAAATAATCGGTTCTGCTAAATTCAAGGAAATCTGCCAGTCGGGCACATAGTAATTTGATTTCGACAAAAACTGTTTAACAATGAGGTGTGTGTTTGTTCGACCTAAATATAAGCATCGCGGTGGGCTCAGTAAAGATTTTGTCATACGAGCTCCGATTTCCAAGACAGAAAACTCACCTTTGTGTGAATCACGACATTTTAGTAAATTAAATTTTGAAAAAAATAAACTGTTAATTTACAGGCGTTATTTTACGTTTGCATGATTGATGTCATTGTCGTCAAATTTGCAGTGGTACATTATAAGTTAAAACCAGGTTGTTCATTCAAACACCAATCCGGTTATGTGTATCACATGTATCAAGACTAGACTGGAACCAGAGACCATATAATAATCTATTATATGGTCTCTGCTGGAACAAAGCAACTATTCCTTGCACATTACAATCACGGCCAAAGTGGTAGTAGGTCTGATTTGCGGGCATGCTAAATGACGCAACAAACATACCGTAAAGAATTATGTTTCGCCCTTTTGCCTTTTGAAAATTTGAAACGTCGTTAGTCCTACATCGTGTCCCCCACTCCCATCTCCGCCACTATTACCATACCTCTCTGTGGGTACAGTATAAGCTGTTTACTGGTCGCGAGGGGGCCATGGGCTCATGTACCCACGAGGTTTGTTTATGTCATCCGAGTCCGCAGGGCGAGGGGAACATAAACAGACCTCGAGGATACATGAGCCCATGGACCCCGAGGGACCAGTGAACAACGTATTTATCTTACCGAACATCTGAATTTTTATTTTGAACTGTTTGAAGCATTACTGTTGAATGCGATGCGAATCGCCATTTTGCAGATAACACGATGTAAACAGATTTAGAGTTATCTCCCTTCCATCGATTTTCAATAGCAAAACATCGGTAAGTACCGTGCTTGATGCGGGGTTCAATTTTATTCGAGACAAAGAAGTACTGCCATGAAGCACCAGAAGAGTTCGGAATTCCCAGCGATGTACATTGACGATAATACATCGCCTGTAAGCGGGATACGTTCAAAATAATAGAATAGTGCTTAACCAATCAGAAAGCGACATTCATGTGTGAGGTAAGATAATGCGTGGTGTTCCCCACTTTTTAATGTTGCTAAAAGCGACGTAAACCACTACTCACTCACCCCTTAATTCATACGATTCCGACTCCATATTAAAGAACCGCAAATTAATATTCTCAGTTTAATTTAATACCCTTAATACCAACTGTCCCTGATAGCCCCAATTGTCACCACTACCACCACCGTTCATAGTACAGGTAGTTATACAACCTTCCCTGATAAAAGTGCTGCATTGTTCGCAGCTTCGTAACAGTGAACTCACTCACCCACCCTTCCGATTTCAAAACATGGAATTTACTAGCAACCTTAAGGCAGCTTCAACGAGGAACTGATCACGCATCCTACGTTTTTTATGAATATTACATCATTGTTCTGTGTTGCAACTGAGCAACGGCTTCGTACCCACAGACAATAAACGCCATCAATATGTTAAACATAACAATTCAATAAAAGATATGGACGCAGGAGACAGCCCTGTCCTATCACTCCGCCATCACAGACAAACATCACGAAGTCTGGAACAACGAACACAAAGCTGGCATTGATGGCGAGAGGGTGTCACCTCTTTGAGAGACAAAACAGAACAGCAAGATCCATATTAAAACGAAATCAGAAGTACATCAGTTGGACAAGGCTTCTTGAAAGAAGCTTCCAATCTCCCACAAGACGCGACACTTCAAAGATTGAAAACAAAGGAGATACGGTTTCCTGTTTTGAATTGAAACGCCATCGAATAATCAATGGTTAGTTTGCGAAGACGAACATTCGGCGATCTCCTTTAAGAATGAAGCCATTGGAATAATCCATGCAATGTATTGATGACTGCATCTCGACTAACACAATACCGCGGTGTCGGCGGTGACCCCACTAAATGGCTTGTAATCAGTGGGACCACTTTTTAGCATGATATGGCATTTAGTTCTCGGATTAAACTCCCTACAGGTAAAGACTCGTTATGGAGTACAGCGCGCGAGTATAGGCAGCACATCTTTAAAGTCGCGCATCCAGACGGAAAATGATTGAATTTGTGATTAAAACCATTGTTATTTTTTCTATAGGGAAGCGGTAGAAATAGATTGAAATGTCCAAATGCTGAGATACATTTGCTGCAGGATTGGGCATGCCGTATGGCAGCTCAAGTTCGGTGTTTTGGAAAGCAATATCGCACCTGAATCCGGTAACGAAATTTCCACAGTTGGTAGTGAAACTGAAAGACTTGCTATAGAGGTGATGTTTACACGTTTTTAACGAATGTTTGAGAACTCTAATGACATCCCCCAAAGGTGGTCAATGGTTAAGTCATACGGCCATGCCTGGGTTGGGACAGACAGCGAGATAATTAATTATGTCCTCCCTTTGTGGCACAAAGGGTCCATGTTTTGTGGAGAGGAATCACACGCTTACTAAAAAGCAGAACTGTTATCTCGATAAAACCAACAAGGCATTGTTTGTGGCTTAAATATGATTGCGATCGTCTGCGAAGTGTAATCTGATTGACTGCTGTTGGAGACCTATTATAGAGCACGGATATCTCACAGCTTATTATCATTTTTAGGCTTATGGGTCTTGTGGTAATGTTCTCATTCTGGTTTAATTATTTATGTACTCCCAAGTACAGCTAATATGAACCTTACTTTTGTTAGCAATTGATCAAGTCTATGTAAGTATCATCATAAATAACTAGGAATACTGTCCTTAAATGTTCATCCACGCGAAAAAGAAATATAAAAAACACTTAAACTTGATCTGATTATACACCTGATTAGCAGTGCCATTTCAAGCAAATGTATTACCAGTCTGACAAACAACAATACAGGTTGCATGTATTGAACATGACCGTTTCGTCATGTTAAACAGCGATTTTCTTCAAGACAATTGTTGTACTTTTATATGTCAAGCGATTCCAGTGTTTATCGAAGCATGAGGCAGATCCGCTACAAATATATCGTATATCCATGAATACGTTCAGTGGATACGATGGCCTAAAGTCACGGGATTATTGTTGTGTTTCCACATCGGTATTAATGTCACATTCTTAGACGAAAGGTTTTAATTATTTTCAATTCAACACATTTTAGTTGAATTTGAATATCATGTACCTTCACCCAGAACCCACTAGTATAATGCCCTGGGTAATATTAAGTAAATATCAGTTGTTATTGTCAGATTTTAAAAGGGGTTGTTTGTTTTCTGTTTATGTCCCAACGTAATCAATATTCTTGTTGTAAAAACATCGCTCTAGGAAGAATAAGTGCAGTCGGTCATGTCTGGCATTCCATATGTTCCACGACACGAGACAAAACTAGCCATGGACCTTGACAATCCGATCACCATTGTAGATTTCTCTTACACCAACCACAATCTAATGGGTACCCATCATTTTCCATTCTTAAGTAGAGGTTGATCATCAGGATTTTTAGTTTCTCTTGGTGTTTTCTATTTCCAAAGATTTCAAAATGTCTTCGAAGTTAACTCCTGATACCACGAATGGATGGTTATATCGTACAGAAGGTGAAGTTCCCGCATGTGCAATGTTTATCATTCTTCATGATAAAAAGTTCTGATAAACCAAACATATATTTTAGTGTTCCTTATATTCAGGCCACAGATTGTCAAGCTCACCGCATGTGATCAATCAGGATCAATCACTGGAATAATTGCCCTGATACACTATCTTATCTTAAGAAGTTTAACTTACACTTTATTCTCCAAACTACACCGTTATGATGATGTGTCTACCTTAGTAAGCACCATGATCCCGTTTTACCAAACTGACATGTACATCTTTGACCTATGTTACCCGAAGCTTCGTCCCACGCAAGTTGTCACGCCGTAACATAACTGAAACGGTGTTCAAAATAACCTTTACGA
The DNA here is from genome assembly GCF_037392515.1 of Haliotis asinina. Classification (NCBI taxonomy): domain Eukaryota; kingdom Metazoa; phylum Mollusca; class Gastropoda; order Lepetellida; family Haliotidae; genus Haliotis; species Haliotis asinina. The sequence goes on along the minus strand of NC_090281.1, from coordinate 68,430,923 downwards.
AGTCTCTGTGACTTATAGAGGAATTACTTATTTATACTTGTACATTCCAAACAAACTAGTAGAGGGTGGTTTTAAAGTTTACGAAGCTTTACGTAGATGGCTGGGATATCGACTAAGTGCTGAAAGTGTGCCTCCAGCTTGAACCTGCGTGACACTGTTGAAAGCTACGTTGGGGATGTAGATTACCAGTGCCCGTTTTCTTTTAGCGATATCACTCATTACGCTGTCCTATCATGAACAGCAATTAGGTCGGTGGAATCGAACTTCATTTCGATAATTAGATTAAATCGAACGTAGCACGCTGTTTGCCTGATAAGACGACACCTTTTGAACTTTATCCCGTGTATAAATAACTCCCATGTCGTGAGTGACATGCTTATCAGTGGGATGTACATTTCACTTTTACCATGTACATTTCACTAGCAACATAAGAAACTTATTAGGAATGTATAATGTATGCGTGTGTTTAATGAGTGACCTTCTGGAAAGGGTTAAAGTTAAAGTTGTGAGCGAAAGAATATGAGAAGAATATGATGTGAATATGTTCCCGTGTAACTCGAGTCTCAGACAGCACATTATGACGATCATATTATGCTATTAGCTATTTGAATTCATTATTGAATAGCCTCAGTAAAACACAAGCTGATAATTCCTTTGACCTTGGCATTAGTATCAAGACATGTCCCACCGTGTACAACTGCTTACTGTTGCCGAGTAATTGCAGTGATTAAGTTAATTGATGCAATTGATTTCAGTACAAGAGCTCTGAGGACAATAGGGAAGTCAATGTGCAGATGTCCGCGAGTAGTGAGAGAATGAGAGTGAGTGAGTGAGTGAGTGAGTGAGTGAGTGAGTGGATGGGTGAATGAGTAATTATGTGTGTGCAGTTCAATGGGTGAGGGTGTCTGAGTGAGTACGGTTTTGAGTGAATGAGTAAGTGAGTGGGTTGGTTATTGTTAGTGAGAGACTTATGGGCTGGGTGGGCTGGTGACTGTTTGGGGGAGTTTGTTAATTGCTACTGGGCCAGTTAGCAGATGGGTGGGTTTGTTGACTGATTCGGGGGCGTGATAGTATGTTGGCTGGTTGTTTATTGCTATTGGGAGAGTTAGCAGGTGGGTGGGCTGTTGACTGATTTGGGGCGAGTTAGTAAATGGGCTTTATGATAATTGCTATTGAGCCAGTTAGCAGGTGGGTGGGCAGATATAGACGTTTATTGCTACTGAGCCAGTTAGCAGATGATGGTCTCTTCACTGCCTGGGAGCGACTTAGTACATGGGTTGGTTGTTTATTGTCATTGGTCCAGTTAGCTGTTGGGTTGGGTGAGCTGTTCACCGCTTTCGAGCGAGTTAGTAGGGGGGTAAGTTGTTTATTGTCATTAGTCCAGTTAGCAAGTGTGTGGGCTGTTCACTCTTTCGGAACGAGTCTGTAGATGGTTTGTTGTTTATTGATACTGGGCCAGTTAGCAGGTGGGTGGGCTGTTCACTGTTTAGGAACGAGTCAGTAGATGGTTTGTTGTTTATTGATACTGGGCCAGTTAGCAGGTGGGTGGGCTGTTCACTGTTTAGGAACGAGTCAGTAGATGGTTTGTTGTTTATTGATACTGGGCCAGTTAGCAGGTGGGTGGGCTGTTCACTGTTTAGGAACGAGTCAGTAGATGGTTTGTTGTTTATTGATACTGGGCCAGTTAGCAGGTGGGTGGGCTGTTCACTGTATAGGAACGAGTCAGTAGATGGTTTGTTGTTTATTGATACTGGGCCAGTTAGCAGGTGGGTGGGCTGTTTATTAGTGAGTAAGAGCATTAGATGGGAAAGTTGTCAGACGAATATGCGTTGAAAAAGTGACAAGCACCGATGCTGACTGACATGAATGAGCTAGTTAGAAGTATGTAACTTTTGTGTATGTGGGCGGTACAGTGTGTCAGTAAGTGGGATGGATGTTCACGACATGCAGCGTTGCTAATGGCGATGCATGCATATCACGACAGGGGACGCCGGAAGACAACTCCTCAAATAACTCTCAAACGCGGGTCATTGCATAAAGATAAACACATTAAGATGATAAAAAGGCAAGTACAGGTTTCGCAATGCAACATTTACGAGGCTCTTTCGGTCTTGTTTGGCAGTCTTAGCGTTAATGGCGTTCGCTGGTAAAGGGAATTAGCGTTTATTTCTGGAAGCGAGCAGCCAATTTTATATGTTTGCCACTACAGCAAACACATCGAGTACATAATACATCCAAATCGGGAATCGAACCCCACTCGCTTGCGTGACTGTCCGAACCGGTTCCTAATACCTTGATACGGAAGAGTAACTATATTAAAATATTATTCGGTTATGGGAAGTTTTCTGCATTCATATCGAGAGTATCAGACGATTATGGAGTATCAAACGTCAGCAAATATTGATTAATCTGTGCTTTGCGAAGACAAAGTAAGTGCAACACATTCACGAATCTTTAACTGGGTACAGCGATGCTACTTTAACTGTTCATTATATTGAGTTAAACATGCAATGTTTGAACAGAACAGTGATAATGCTTTATTCTGAACGTAATGTTTCCATGGAACATTAACTCAACCCCGAGTCCGTGTGTAATCTTAAGATGGCGTTCTGAAGTGCTTAGTTCTTACTTAATGTTCTGACAAACATTCAGACAAACATTTACTGCTTCATTACCATTGTTCATTTCACCTGCCAGGTCTCTATCTGTTCAGCCTGATCAATGATGACCAATCCGTTTCAATCAATTTCACGCCCTATTTCCACCCGTATTCTCACTGGTGAAAAGACAACGGTATAAAACTCCGGGAGCCAGTCGACATGCAAACTCGGCTTAGCGGGATATTGAGTTGACAGGTGGTCGGGAGTAATTATCATTTCAAAAGGCTATACCACCATTACAGTACTTAATCTACATGTTCTCGCACAGCGAAACAATGAATGCTCCCTATACATCATATCAGCTGTGTCTTCGTTTTGATAGTGCTTGCGCGAGCCGTCGATCGGCGTTCCAATGCTCGGTACGGGCCCAACCGAATCGCTCAAGTATAGGCGGGGTTTGATTGGCTGAAATTCTCAAGAGTGAGGATTCAGGTGTTTTGCTGTGAGATCAGCCCTCGTGGGCAAGTTGATGGACTTGAACGCTACCTGTGAAGCCCTCAAGCCATCACTAGTCGTGTCTGGTTAAGAGACACGTTTCTCTTTCTGTCTTTGGGGATATTTATGCTTGCGGCCCTCCATGTCTCAATAGCCTCTGATCGCCTTTGTATTGGTGAGTACAGATTTTCATTTTTTGGGTTTTTTAAAGAGCTTAAAGACGATGACAGATGCCCCCCTTTCCAAGAAAGAGAGTGATTCCGTCTTTCATTGTTGGCATCTAACGAAAACGGTCTCAGTGGAGTTTTTGTATCGAGATCTAAGCAGTATCAGTCCACCCTTGAAAGAAAGGGCACGGGTCGCGATTCAGTTGTTCAAGTCAGTTTGTTGACATGCTCATATCCGAAACTGTCAATCATTAGTTTCATATAGTAATCATAATTGACAACGGCCGGCTTCAGGGCAGCTGTTTTGTATTTCATCCCGAAAGAATTATTCTCAGACTGGCAATAGACTGCTCTATGAATAATACATCTAATCTTTCAGTGTATTTGAAAATATCTTATGACAAACCTGGTATCCGATGCCAAGTCATTTGGACGAATCACAAGAACAGAATAAAAAGGCGCATCAATCGACGGGAAAAAGTACGTCTTATTGATTATACCGCAAACAAGATGAAAATCCTTGTAAATTGACTCCAGATTTGAAGATGAATGCAATATGCCTTTTTTGGCTGGTTGGGTTATTAGATCGCTGACAAATTGATGAAATCAACATACTCGATATGTTAAAATGACTTGGGAGTCAATTTAGAAGAAAAGCAATGAAGGCAACATTGCAAGAATATCTTGACTGTTTGAGACGTATGACAATTTGAAAACACAGTCACGTTGCTTAGACCACGTGGACGGACTCTCCGAGTTCTAACTGTAATTACAATGTTTGAAAGAAGCATAGATTCACTTTAAGGATCTTGGATTCCAGCGGCTTTCCTAATTGGCACAGGCGGCCTGGCCCCTAAAAAAGTCCGAGTTAATTTTCAGGGTCCCCCCGAAAACGAGAGTCCTAATTGTCAGGTCCAACGGGGTCTGCATATCTAACCATACCCTTTGAGAGGACGGAGTAGCTGGCAGGGATGGCGTTTAATGTCGGATGTCGAGTCCGCTGCCGACGGAACGAAGTCCGAATGTAAATTTATGATAACTAGGTGTCCTGTCTAACAATAAGGGTCAATTACTTGGCAAGTCGTCTTCTTTGATGGTGTTTCATGGATCTGACCGTGGCATACAATTGTCATTGTTTCATTCTGTCCAAGCTAAACACCGTAATAGGTGTTATAAAGAGGCCACATTTGTAGTGCAAGGTCACGAGTAACGTCAGAAACAGACGCGGCAATTATCTTAACATAAAGAACAGCTCAGCTTGTCCAGAACCAATTTTTCCCGACAAACATGAACCAGCTTTGTAAATCCCTATAGAATCAGGTAGATTTACATTTTATGTCCAGAATAACTATCTCATCTGTCATACGACAAACAACAGAGTTTCAGGGAAGTACAGTTATTATAGGCACATCTGTAAATTGGGGGACATTTTTGTGTCATTCATGCGAACAAGAACTTCAGACTGTTATATTCAAAGAAACATGCTGCTTACATGTATTATTAAATCGGCTCGGTAAAGGGGGTGAGGTGGTGGGGTGGGGGTGGGGAGGGAGGTCCAAGGCGTGGTGCATCATCGATATGTGACATAAAAGTCTAAATGGTTAATAATTAATGGGATCAATACAGTTAATACATAAACTGAACTTTGTGATTTACTAATGGGTATTATTGCAAGGTGCATGTATTAAGCCACCAGTAGAGGTCTCGGAAATGTCAGGTGAATCATCGTTTGTCAATGACTAAAAAGCCAACCTCTGAATCTTTGGGAGTGGGATGACTGATGATAATGATATAGCTGAGTTGAGTTGCTGATATATTATTTATTTGTTTTTCAAACATGCTGATAATTTACCTTCGCGGAGAAACATTCTAATTTTGTAGCAGCGCAATTTAATTGTGTGTGTTTGAATGAAATAAGGTTCAAAATCGTATCGATATAACAACAGCCATCCACGGATTAATAAAATGAAAGAGGGGTTAATATGTTAAAAAGGGAGTTACAAAGTAAGAACATTAACTATTTATGTAAATTGTTGAAAACAATTATCTTCTGCGGAGCTTTGTTTTCAATCAAGTCTGCTTTTGACACGCTTCCGGTCTGCGCGCGCATTACCGTGATCAATATGTAAAACAAAACATAGATTACTAACTGATCGTGTCCTGAAAATTCCCTGTCGGGTGTTCATAGTGAAACGGTAGCTGTGACATTACGCGAACGTTGGACGTAAATCTCTCGGCTGAGCGTGTCACATGTCCTAGTTGATGACTTTCATTGTTTCAAACAATTTCAAAAATAACCCCCTTTCTCGCAATAGCACATCAGGTTTTTTTGTAACCCGTCAATCTGATCTGTAATTAATGATTATTTTCGGCAAATCCCGGCTTAGGCCTCTTGGCACACGTCAAGATGACAATCAAATTGCTCTCACAGTTCAGTAATACAAATTGTGATCGTCGGTTTCTAGCCTGTTAGTCATTGTATCGGCATTGACGGAATGGTTTGGAAAGATTATGGAGGTCTGTTCGAGAAGATCCTTATCAACAAAACAGTATATTTTATCAGGCGTATTACTTATGAACCGTTTATAAATATTAGGGGCAAATGTGATTTGAATGCCAATTGCTACTAAATCTGAAATAGACATGACATAAGACTGACATCTCAATGTAACTAGGCACGTTCAGTGTGAAATGTACACCAGTATACACTGGGAGGCGTGATCTGAATGAAACAGCAAACCTGACGGCACATTCGAGCCTAAAAAGCGAATCGTGAGCCAAAATATGGAGTCCGTTAAATTTAATTAAAAATTGATTTTTAAATTCATTAAAAGCATGCGTGTCAGATTGACTCACGGCGAAGTGGTTTTCTCGCAGACGCCGCAATTTACTCCATCTTGCTGTCAAAACCGAGCTCTGAAAAAAATCAGCGCAAAGCTCACTCTCACCATTGCAGCTTCAAGGCATGGGAATATCCTCCACCGTGTAGTTTTATTACGAGTAAAAAAAACATGCACTGCTTTGATTAACTAGAGGTCGTGGGTTATTAATTATAAAGCCTTAGGTTCTACCTCCCGTCATCCAAGCCTTGTTTATGCTACTTGTACCTTATTCATTCGTTTAATCTATAATGAAGAGGTTCGGAAAGTTGTCTGTTTGCTTATTAGCGAGAGTCACGCATTGAAACGTGGTATCTTACCACCGTGCTGTCATGACGTGTCTACATTGGTTCATGCGTCGCTAACCACTAATAGAATATTCATCTCAACGATGCTGAAATGGATAACATTTAGGAAATTGGGATGTTCAGGACGAAACGATATTAGTTTTTCTTTAGGACGGTACACCATTTGCAGAAATTTCATTTTCACGTTGTTAAATAATTTAAGGTGTCGTATTTTAAAGATCCTGGTGGTATTTGCACTGAAAACAGGTTTATTTCTCCGTTTGATTTAGTTCTTGGTTGTGTGTGATCACATGCAAGCTTTGAACAAAACAATTTCCGGAAAATTCATGCTGCAAATATAAGCAAATGTTCCATGTTTTGGAAAAAAAGAGGCAGCGACCTTGAGATTTGAACAAGAAGTCGTTGTTTGACAAGTAGCATATGACATCATGAAATGACAACGAACACAACAATGAAGTATTTCATAAGGCGGTGGTTCCCCTTGAAGGCGAATCTCAGCATGCTTTGATATAGACCACACGTATATTAAGATAAAAGACTTTCAAATCTCTTGACATCACGTGCTAGTGAGTGGCAGCAGGAGAGGTTAATTCGAGTCCTAAATAAGCACCATCATGGGGTTTTCAACAACATGTTTCCCTGGTGCTTTGATTAACACACGTTGTCCCCGCTGTTGTCGGTTATAAACATCGATCGATATGCAAGCTGTCATAACTGTGATGAAATCGATTATTATTAGATTACCTCCCATCCACGTGTTACAAGTGACGATAACACTTCACCGCTGTTACAGATTGCACAGGGCCGTTCTTCAAGTGATATGTACATGTTATTGCCTCATGTCAACGGAAGGTAATATTTCCCGCTGTGAGGCTTTTCTGTTGGTGGTCATTTCGACCAGCTGGACACTAGACGCCATCGGTGATTACCTAGATGTGTGATAACTGATTATGTCATGATGTCATCAAACTATGATTAGGGCTAATCAGTAGTGACAACGTGCTATGATTATATGGTATCAATAGTTCAATATGGGTGTTTGTCCAAGGCGTGATGTTGCTCTGGAGGACGCTATACAAAGCGATCTTAGCGTCATGGTTTACCGTAACTTACCGTAACTTCCATACCTTAACATTGACTTTAGGTTGTCTTAGTGCTAAGGTTTACCGTAACTTCCATACCTTAACATTGACTTTAGGTTGTCTTTGCGCTAAGGTTTACCGTAACTTCCATACCTTAACATTGACTTTAGGTTGTCTTAGTGCTAAGGTTTACCGTAACTTCCATACCTTAACATTGACTTTAGGTTGTCTTAGCGCTAAGGTTTACCGTAACTTCCATACCTTAACATTGACTTTAGGTTGTCTTAGCGCTAAGGCTGATTTGTTCAATAGCGCCATAACCTAAGAATGAGTTGTGCTTTATGCCGCTTTTAGCAATATTCCAGCAATATCACGGCGAGGAACACCAGAAAAGGACTTCATACTTTGTACCCATGCAAGGAGTCGAACCTGGGTCTTCTTCACGAGACTGCCCCACCGCCTTCTGACCTAAGAGTTAACAATGTGTTCAGTGTGCATATGCTGACCTATTTGAAGTAGACTGAATTCGTATATTATTTCGCCTTATCTACGCATTTCATAATGAACGACCTCTGTTACTTTGTAATTAATAATTTATCTCCAACAGACGGTTCCACCAGAACAGGTTGGAAGACCAGGTTTCTGTACTGACGGGGTTCGTTCTAGCCAGGTTTCAAAATCCTTATGACCCTATGTCTGCGTTGAATAAGAGCCATGTAACTGGAATAGTGCATCGGTCAACAACAAACAAGCACTCTGTTAATCTATTTCCACACCCGCGCACGGTGCGGTATCCTCGGTATCTCCTGGGCATACCTTCCGTTATCGGAACGTTTATCCTGGAGATATCGAGGATGACGGTGCGGTGGCGGTGGAGTAGCCTAGTAGTTCTAGCAGTTGATCGTCATACCAAACACTCGGGTTCGATTCCCCACCTGGGTACAATGTGTGAGGCTCGTTTCTGGTGCCCCCTCCTTGATATTGCTGGGATATTACTAAAGGTGGAGTAAGGATGCTCACACTCCCCGCGTCAGTGGCAAAGTTGGCAAAGTGTCTGCCCGGTTTATAGAGGACAGTGGTCAGACCCTTGTTCGCGTTACGATAAGATGCTGAAAGATGGTGCCTGTTGTGACTCCGCCTCGCGGTGTGCGATGTGGTCAGACAATACATTGTGTGACTGTATACTATGTGTGACTGAGGAATCCATGTCAAAACTGCTGCATGTAATCTCAAAGGTTTAGCAGTATTAACTGACATTAGTTCGAAAATGAACAAGCAGACTGTCACTCACAAGCACGCACTCATGCATGTATGCACGCATGCACGTGTCGCAATATAAGCATAATGACGTTTGATGACGTTAAATCCGCATCACCCTAACATCCTCGCTGAGGAGATTAACAGCACAAACAGTCATACGCCCAAAGATGCTCAAGAAGACTCACCACGTTGAACATTATGTCTGTTATTGCATATACAGAACCTAGATCGACACGTATTACACCCGGTACTGCATAAAACAACTGTAAACTGTAAAAAAAGTTAAATGACATCCACATATATTGGCCATTACCGCCCGTTAACCTTCCTGACATAACATGTTTACTTTTTAGTATCACCTGAAAAAAGCTAACAAAATGGACATCATGTTTGTAAACAAAACTCTTTTGTCGGTACAAACCAAACAGAGCAGTGTGGTGTAGGTGTTTGCTTCAGCGATGCGGTGTTGACGTTCCGTGTCCAATCAGTTGACACACCGCTTCAATAGCCCAGCATTAGAAACGCTCCTTCCTCAGCCATAATAACGTTACCGGTATGGCTTTCTAAAAGTCGTATTACGCTCACTAAACAAACATCATATATGTCAATAATGATTGACACCTCCCAGCTTTGAAGAGGAGAAATAAACACCATGGAACAAGAAATAACATTTAGCTATTTACACAGTGCCACAAAATATACTTGAAATTAACTCAATTTGCTGAAGAACATGCTGTAATATTAGTTACGACATGTTCTGTGCCCTTTCAATGATACACTGTTATGTTGAATGTGAATTTCGAAAAGTTACAAAAATTGTAGTCGATAGACCCATGCACATGTCGGATCATGTAGATTTCAATCAACCAAGTGTGCATTTCATGCCATCGTTCAATATATGGATATCTGTTTGAAGGTGATTGACGATTATCTTCAATTCCCCCTACCTAGAACACAGTTTTGAGCATGTAGGATATTTGTATGGGTATATTTACGGATTCCACGATGGACTGCATTCATGTTAAGTTTGCGGATCACATTTACATTTCTCGATCTTGTTTTGTGTATTTCAACAGAGACATGTTTACACATTTAATTGTTTTAGGTCTGTGATGTGTGTTTATATGAACACACTCACTCGAATTTATTGACAAGCAACTGATCTTGTTAATTACAACATATGCTGATTGTCGTGATCACCTAACTAGTGTGTTTGTTGTGTGAAGCCACACCCAGCAATATTCAATCTATATGTGAATTATGGAATCTGGGCCAGACAGACACGCTGTTGACACCTTGAACGTCGATCTACGCATGTAGGATTTTGGCACGAATGACATGCATCAAATCTGAATTTATTTTTTTTCTTGGAACTTCACGAATTTACCTCAACCCAGGGATATCTCCTCCCAGCATTAATATAGATATGTTTTCGAGGCGTAACCTTTTAAAATGTGTATCGATGTTTCGTTTCACGGAATATAAATGGTTTGAGTTAAGATAACAGTTTGATAATCATAGTTTAACGGTTATCAGGGGACGGGGGACTCTCTAAATGTTAGATTGTTAGGTGTCTCATATCAAGCAGAAGACGAATGAAAAATACGTGCATATATTATTTCATCATATTCAAGGGACGGTGGGGGTTAAGTGGTTAAAGCGTTCGCTCGTCTCGCCATAGACCCGACCGGGTTCATTATCTACTTTGGTACAATGCGTGGAGTCCATTTGTGGTGTCCCCTGAAGTGATATTGCTTAAACACTGCTAAAAACGGTGTAAAGCTAAACTCACTCACACTTTATCTTCATGACTAGTTAAGAACACTCTTCAAAGAAAACTGTTGTTTTATACAACTAAATGGTCAAACGGTTATAAATGGACTTTAACGCAGCTTCAAATTTCAACACGTCACGTTTAAACTCATATTTACAGCACGCTCTGACAATATCGAAAAAACGCTTTGCAAAAACGGTACAGATAATTCTGCTTTCTCCATAAAGAACATTTCAACGTGAGCAGGTGGAAACTGATTCGCCAGTGTCGTCAGGTGTTGTAGTGCCTCAAACAGAAGGCCACATATGCCTGCGGGGTGTAATGTATTAGCTATTGACAACATCCTGCTTACAGCTCTGGTAATAGCACAAACGGTTGCAACCGTGTCAGTGATGAAAGAGACAAGTGTAATACTCGTCAAACATGATTCAGAAAATAAAATATGGAACTTGTATTGAAATGGTATAAAGTGTATCTGTGGCGTCACTGCATAGAGTACCGATAAGAAATGCATGTCAAGAAAGCCTGGATTAAATTTGTAAGGCACGTAGGCGGCGGTTATGAAATGTTGATATGAAGAGTCGATGTTACCATGGAATCAACGTATACTGGGAAAGGTCACAGTGCTTAGCATTAAAATTTTATGCAAAACTATATTCACGGCTTTATTTCAAAGATGTATGAATATACTATTTTGTGTGTTGAGCTATAGAGGATAAAGCAATGGACACCTATACAACGCGGCATCCGTTTACTATTCTTTATAGCTCACAGCTCGCTGTTGATCACTGGATTGTCTGGTCTGGACTCGATTGTTTACAGACCGCCGCTGGAATACTGCCGAGTGCAGTGTGAAACTATAGCCACTCAATCACTCACACAACTACTGACCCGTGACGAATAGGCCTTCAGTAGTCCATGCTTACCATAAAAGGCGACTCTGCTTGTCGAAAGAAGCGACTAACGGGATCGAGTGGTCAGGCTCGCTGGCTTGGTTGGCACATGTCATGATCAACAGATAGATGTTCATGCTGTTGATCACTGGATTGTCTGGTCGAGACTCGAGTATTTACAGACCTCGGCCATATAGCTGGGATATTGCTGAGTGCGGCGTAAAATACGGTACAGTGACGGACTCTTGTGTGGGTCTGTGGATCTGTCTGTGGATCTGATCTCCTCAGTTGTGAGTTGGTGTTATGTCGAATCTCGAACAACTCGAAGCATTTACAAGAGATCCCATCGACTTCAACACATAGGTCTATGCATACATTTCTAAAGATGGCACTACAGTTATAAATGGTTAAGACAATGCTGGAATATCATCAAAGACGGAGCCATACTCTCGAAAGAAAACATTGTATGTAACTAACGCTTTTCTTTTCTTGTAGTGAACCCTGGTGACAGCAACCAACGCTCGTAATTCAAAATAAGTCATTCTGAAAGTTCAGTTGTCTGGCGTTTTAAACTAAACAGCAAAAGTAGTAAGAAGGGTACCATCAAGGGAATCCTTGTCGTGTTTCAGTCGTGCTTATATTTTGAAAGGCCGCCTAGACAAGTTTTTGGACCCATACCACTGACTTCATTGAACGCAAGCCTCAGTCGGAAGAACGACTTCAAGAAGATTTAGACTTAAAGAAAAACGTGAGCTAATTTTCAAATGCTCAGCTTCAGAAAAATCAGAAAATCAATAGGGTCATGTTGAGGTCACGGTCGCTGCGCCCGAGCTAAAATCGCAACTTCGTTTATAGAGAGTGATACAAAGGGGCATAACTCTCAAGTACAATAGAAAGACAGGCGCCATTATCGTAATTAAGGTGCGTGTAAAACACTCCTTGTGTTAACGCGTCAGTGCCGTCAAAATTACATGATAAAAATAGAATAGAACTTCAAAGTATGCTGGGTTCAAATATCAATTTTGGAACGATTTTGGTATTTGTTAAATGTATTTGATAAAGTGCCTGTCCTCTTGTAATTCTTCTTTGATCAATGTCATGATTTAGCGATTACACAGGCTTTTGATGTCAGAAAATTCTTTAATTCCAATAGATCGTTAAACGTATTGGTTAAGGTAGTAGAAAGGATCCTGCTGATTTCATTAAATCGCTATGTGCAGTTGAGCTTGTTATAAGTATGGCTTTTTAAAGCAATGATCAAGACTGCGTCTCGACGTCAAAGATCGGGCTCAGGGAGAAGACAACGCAGATATGTAGGAAGGTGTGATCAAATAGCCTATCACTGACAGTGAATCCGGTTAATCCAGACTTTTTATCTGGACAGTGACGACTTGGGACAGTTAAATACTTTGAAAACCCCCTGTAATACCACGTCTATAGTATAAAATTTCTAAGTTGGGCAGTTACTTCCTATTAAAGAGGTTTGGTTGTATCCCAGTTCACCCAGCGGTGAATGGGCACTTCGTGAGGATGGGAAAGCCACATTAACTTGGTGCGCACAGTGACTGCATACGTTTTATGCTCCCCAGGAAGCTGAGGTTGAAAACAACGACGTGCCTTTGTTGACAGCCCATGGCCGTGAGAAAAAACAAAACGCTATGAGCATGCATGTAGATGGGATGGACCATACTGTTACACAAACACCCATATGATATAATAGTGACAGAGCAGTAACATTATACAATACAATACAATACACTACAATGTGTCATCCGATCTCATAGTAATCACTGGCGGGCCAGCGTCTTCAAATCAGTAAAAACAACGAGGAGACAATTATCTTTTGAATTAAACTCGCCGAGACAGTACTGGCAAAATTTGTCCCGGGGCTGCCCGGTGTCGACCAGGGGGCGTCAGGCCAGGTCCCCTGACCATCAGGCGTAATGTGTCACTTGCGTGAGCAGCGCACAACACGCCGCCATGTGACGACACTGTTGGTCTGCAGACAGGACCCAGTTGTAGTTCGCTGTACCGTTATCAGGCAATTGTTTCCACGAAATTGACAATTTAAACACCCTGGAGATGCATATCTTATCACCACGAGCCCGGTATTGCCTTCAGTGCAAGGATTTCGTATAATTTTGAACTTGGGTTAAACCAGGAATGTCCTGTAAAACAAGTTAGGATGGGACTTCACACATTTTAATAACATAAGTATATTTATAGGTGAGCTGGTCCTCTAACCACTGGTCTGATAATTCCCAAACACGCTAAAACTGACTATATTTTTAGAAAACTTCCTGGGGTCGTTTTAGTGACAATGAATATTACTTCTACACTAACGTAACAAATAGCTGAAAAGACATTAAGGAAGCCTTCTCTCAGCGGATCGTTGTTACACCGGGCTTACGTCTGTCGTTCGACGTGGAGCTTCGTTTACTGTGTTTGAGAGAGTTTAGTTTTACGCCGCACTCAGCCATGTTACAGCTATATGGATAATAGCGGCGGTCTGTAAATAATCGTGTCTGGACCGACACAGTGATATCGAGTCTGGACCGACACAGTGATATCGAGTCTGGGCCGACACAGTGATCAACAGCATCGGTCTGCGCATTTGGGAACCGATGACATGACTCAACCAAGTCAGCGAGCCTGACCACTGGATCGTATTAGTCGCCTCTTACTACAAGCATAGTCGCCTTTTATGGCAAACATGGGTTGCTGAAGGCCTATTCTACCCAGGACCATCACGGGTCGTTTTCTGTATGTAATCTATCGGTGGAAACAATGTCTAAATTCGGTCTTGTGAACATGTCGTGATGTAAACTTTACGGAATTAAATGCAGCAAAGAAGCCGGTCATACACACTGCACTCCGAAACCCACTGTAATTATTTCGGTTCCATCCGTGAGATGCTACCACTAATGCTATGTAATTCGTATAATTGAACTCATTAGTCTTTAGATGTGTGTTTAGACTTTCCCGCTGTCACTTACACCATTATTTATCATTCATATTTTGTGAAAGATATGACATGAGTCATCTCGCATTCACAATGACACGTGTGAAATTGACATCGAAATGAATACGGGCGCACGTGCCCGCTGCCTTACGGGAAATTCTCCGCGCGCAACTCAAAGGGAAACTCGAGATGAGGAGAACTTGATTTCTTCATGTGCCAAATACCATATTCCCAAGTGTAGCCATGTGCAGACTAAGAACCTACATTTGGAACAGACATCTACCTGCTCCGGGTTGTAGTCAAGTTGAAGTGGACAAACACACTTGCTCACACTGGCTGAGACCGTTGTTGAAACATCCCCCTGTTGTGTGCGTATTCACATTGTCAGACTGCGATCACTGCAACGGAACTTCATGTGTGGTTGATATGTGGGCTTGTGTAACGATTCGGATGTGAAGTTTACGAGATGCAAATATTGGGATGATATAAGAGGAACTGTGTGTAGAATATTGTCATGATAAATAAGGCTATGTTTTGACTTATATTAAATGCACAGGAGTTTAAAACAAAACCTTATAACGTAAATAAAGATAAGGTAATGCAATTTCGGAGCTCGATGTAAAAGAGCGAGAACACGGTCGGCTGAAGGGATGGGTGAGTGAGTTTAGTTTTATGCCGCCTTTAGAAATATTCCAGCAATAAGACACCTGTTTGGGTTTCACACATCGTACCCCTGTGCGGAATCAAACCCGGATCTTTCGGATAACGAGCAAACGCCTTAACCACAAAGCTACCCCGCCGTCTCTAGGTTCGGTTGAGGTTGTGATGTGTATTACATGGCGGGGAAATTCCCTACACAATCTGAAATGTGTACTTACAGGTTCGAATCCCGGATATCGCGCTGATCATTGTACTGGTGGTAACTTTCTTAAACCTGTATTACTCCGGGACTCCATCCCACATCGAGCCGATACACGGCGATGTAACAATACTCCCAAAATATTTGCGGACTGCATTAATCACGAAATGGCATTGCTATATTTTGCGGCCTGTGTTCAAAGCTGATTTACAAATTCCCTTTTCATTGCTAAAGCCAGATGACCTTGTAAAGGAAAGAAAGCAGAGTTATAGCGCACAGATGACACTTCCGTTGGAAATTGATGCTTTGTCGGTTCTCCTATAAACAAAATGGAAACGACGTACATAGTGCTGGGCAAGTCTAATCAGGGATCATGTGTGTGTTCTGATTACCAGGACCAATATGAACCTTCATAACATCAAGTCTGTGGTCCTGAAGAAATGTTTTCAAATATGCCAAAACTGTTCGCGTTTCCAATATCCAAACGCAACATTTAAGAGAGCCCTGTGAAGTGCTCTCCAATTTCCCTTTGTCATGTTACGTTAGCTTGTGGTAACGGTAATTATTGTTCGCAAGTTGAGAGATAATTCACGAGTTCCGAAACTATTAGTATTTATATAGCCAGTGCATAATCTCCAAGTTTGAAGCACATATCTAGCTTTAGTCTGGTTAGTGAACCTAGGAACATGACTGCCTTTTATTTAGACGTTGAAACAATGTCACGGAGGAACTGTTTCGCGTCTTCCATCGATCCGATCCTGAAACATAATTCATAACTGTCACATACCACAAGATGAAAACATTTCTTCAAGACGCCAATTAATTTTGACGCTTTGGTTGCCATGAGATTAGGCAAGTACATAATCAAACATCTATATTAATAGGTTATCATTTGTCACAAATGTCAGCTGAGGCTCCTAATTGACAGATATGCACACAGGAAAACATTTCCTTCACGGACCCCATTTCCTCTTCCACATCAAAGAACAGTAATCAATGAGAACGTAGGGAAGCATCTTTTGAATGGGTTATCCGTCTACATCATTGCCCAGCTTCATACCTCCAAGACAACCGCATCTACAAATACGTACATCCAAGGGCTTGCCACTGTAACGTCTTCTGTTTGAAATCAATTTGTGAGGAGCATATTGCATTAAATGAAGTGCTACAAGTGTGAAAGCCTTCAAGTGATATATTGTGTGCTTTTTGTCCGTTTTACTGTCAGCGGTGCCATTTGCATGATCAATACCAACATCGTCCAGTTTATCAACTGCACATTTAAAGGGGTTTATATTCTCTCTTGGTATTTAGTACGTGACTGCGATGCTGGAAATGTAGAGATGGGGAAATTGTGTCTTCTTCTCCGTTTTCATCCCGGGGTATTTATCCCCACCCCCAGCTGAAACCAACCTTTGTGGCTAAGTATTTATTTACATCGATTTTACTCATTTTTCAATTCTCCTCACGGTCTTCGAGCGGAATGCAAGCCAAAAAGGCTAATATTTGGTTTCCCCCGAGAAGATGGAGTCGAGCCGAGGAGAGAAATCAGTTCCCAATCGTGTAAATTATGCATAATCGAGTACAAAATACGTTGATGAAAGATCTCCAATTCCCCAGAGTTGTTATGGAATTATATTCCGGGAAAGATTGAGCTGTTTGGCGAGATGAGAGACGGAGAACTAAGGATTGTAATAGGTCCCGGGCTGAAAGGTCCCGTGTTTAATCGACTGTGGGTCTCAATTTGGGCAGAGAACAGATAGAAGAACGGAAATCGTTCTGATGTCGTGATTTGAGGTCAAGTACTCGCACTTAATGTAGGAAGTGAGGTCAAGAACGTATCGAGATTTTCCTTCTTTAAACAGTTCCCCCGACACGGGGTTACCAAAATCAAGTGCCATTGTCGGGTTGAAAAGTAAATACTATAGCGTTATTAGTTTGAAGTAATTATGATCAAACGTGACATGCATTTTACAACATGCCAGCAGATCTGGGTCAAGGACGCACCATGAATAAGACTATAAACCTCAATCTATTTTTCAGTAAAATGTAGCTTTGCTCGTGAAAGGCTCCTGATAATTTAGTCAAAACCTGTCATGGATGAGTGACAAGTGTGCTTTATGTAATTAGATATATTGAAATCTTAGTTAGCGATACAATTATTGGGGGTGAGTGAGTGAGCTGCAAGTCTTGGGGGTTTTCCTATTCCTCTTGTGTGAAAAGGGTTGCGTGAAACCAACCACAAATATACAAAATAATACCTGCATTTGTAAGAGGACAGCAGGACGCTGTGGTAGCATCTGTACCTGGGGTACCGGGGGGGTGGGGGGGGGGGGGGGTTGATTCGACTTCAGATCTTAGGGACATTTATAAAGCAGACTCCATTTAATCCCTGTGACAAGTTCATCACACGAGTAATTTGGTTGTTTTGTCTCAGCAAGATTCCACTCACACGACGGCGGTCCGTATAGAATCGAGTCTGAACTAGACAATCCACTGATCAACATCATGAGCATCGATCTACACATTTGGGATAACGATGACCACGCGATATTTTTGTTCGTTAGTATTTGGGTGGCAGATTTCAAGTACAGATAGGAATAGGCTACTAGCAGCTCAAGTTGATTTGCCAGAATTAGAGTAGATGGACGATAGTATTTCAAGGTAACACATTGCTAGTACTAGTACTACTTTGGAGAATTAGGTTACAATTGGTCTTCAGTAACCCATGCTTATCACAACGACTAACGGGTCAGGGTAGCCAGGCTGACTTGGTTCACACATACCATCGTATCCCAAATGCGTAGAACGATGTGCATGATGTTGATCACTAGATTGTCTGGTCCAGGCTCGAGTATTTACAGGCCGCCGTCAGAGAGCTGGAATATTGCTGAGTGCGGCGTTAAACAACAGACCAATAAAAGAAACATGTCGAAAGAGTCAGGTTTGGGATATCTTTGGTCAGACTAACAATCATGATAATCTAATGTAGAACTATTCTAAACGTAGAAACGTGTTCTGACAGAAAGACGTTCTGACAAACCAATATAATTTGTAGGATCTGCGTATCGACAAATCAATTACGGCAACAAGTCCCATTCGTTCATTGATTCTGACGTGTAAGACAAGCAAGGAATCTGAACATGTTCAGAGACAATCAGCTCACTATGAAATATGCAAGAAACAGCGCCGAGCATAGACTGACATTATTGAAACCTGCTTTATCTTATTTTCATTAACTGCTACATTCATAATCGAGTGATTTTGCGTAAATATTTCATGAACCAGTCTTCCCCCTGTAATCATTCTTTGCAGGCTCGTAAGGGAGACCTACAAAGAACTCTTCTCCGAAGTGAATATTAATAAGATCTTGAATGGAGAGTTCGAATCATGAGGAGCGCCACTTACCCGAGAACAAATCGGCTGTGAGTGTTCCATGGGATTCTTGGGACTAACACGCCAAGTTAATTAGCTGTTAGCCATAGATGAATATGTTTACAAAAGCTCTGTTTCGCGATTGAAAACATCATATATTATCACACTCTTAATTCCCAGGGTCCATACCGAGCAATATGTTGTCTCAGGCTGTCGAGAACAAATGCTTGCAATTTCGAGACTGCGAACTAAAATCTGCGTTGGTGCTAAGACGTAGATGAGTAAACAAGAACGGATCATATCAAAGCGTTCGATTACAATACAAAAATGCCCTCTGGGTACTCTCCTATTACTTCCATCGAGACGGGTCAGTCTGTCTTTGACCATTAAGTGACCATTGTAAGGTCGCAAGAGACCTTCATCACGGCCCCGAGACAATGAATCATGGATTTCACTGAAATGAGATATCGGGTTGTGTCAAGCACAGCTTATTTGTGGAAGTTTTACGTCGTTGTCATTCACATTTCATGACGATGTGACTTGATACTTTCAAAATATAAAGCTTCCACATTTCTGACTTGAGCATGATGTAGGTAAATGATATGACATTTCAAATCAAGTGGGCGGCATAGAATGTTGTGAAACAAACACATGCCTTTCACCTTTCATACACAGCCAAACACCGTTATGACGAAAGTAGGGTGATAACCGCAAATACTTCGAATTATCAGAGATAAAACCGCAAAACGTGAGATTAAGACTAAATACACAACGTTAATCTAAAAACAACTATAGTTCGAGACATCCAGAACAGCATTTATAAATAAGGTTCGACATATCATCATACTGATTTCTAAAGAAGAAATGCGCTGGACGAAGATTTTATTTCGGGACAAAGCAACACTATTTCACTGAATGTCTCATAATGGTCGCATCTTATGGGGGTAAGGCAGCGTTTACTTAGTGTTTTGTTGATTTACCTAGCTAATGGGTTCATCATCCCTTTAACCAACTTAGTTAATACCGAACGTCGGAATCCGTTCAAAGGGTTATCGTTCTTCAAGGTTTCTCCGAAGCCAGTCGTCATCTCTTGTGGCTGCAGTGTCAACCACACACAGTTAAGGGCCATTCAGAGGATAAAAGTAAGAACATATGGTTACTAAGACGACTTAGAGGTGAGACATAAACATGTTACTGCGAGTAGAATATATCGCCTCAATACAACCGCCAGCAGCTTTTTTGTATCACTCTTAACATGTAAACATTGATAAACTGAGAATTATTGCTGTTGGAAGTATATTTAATGTGTATTTAGAGGCCATTTGTTTCAGGCATTCAGGGAAAATCGAGTTTACCGGTATTATTATATGCTTACGGCATCTCTCTACGACGCTGGGGTTGCCGTTTCCATGGTGATTGAATTACCAGGGTAGCGAGTCTTAAGTGGATGGATCGGCGTTGATGAGGTGGAAAATGGTATTTCCATATCGTAAAACAGCTTTAGCTTGCCTTAAGATTGTTCATACATAACCATTGTAGACGATTCCATTTCATGGAAGCCATAATAAGTCCAGTAATATGGAGATTCTGAAACTTGCGAATTGGAATTGAATGAGCTGAATTCTGGCAAAGATTGCTCATGTCGCCGAGTCTAGGATTTATATAGTTCTCTTTGATATGAAAGAAATGACGAGGAGACGTTATGGAGCGGTGTCAAGCAGTGCTGTAGACTGGTGGCACCTCGACATTCTAAATCCTGTCTCTTCCAACGAAATCTGTGCGGTTTATTGGTTTTGGTGCTTTTTTTCCATTTCACTTGTCGGGACAATCAACGTGGTTCTAGGGTTCGCTTAACTGCAATTTAGACAGTGGGGTCGAAGTACTGTTGTGAGTTCAAGATATATCGAGCCCCTTGTCGTGTTTGTCAATTTAGACAGTGGGATAGAAGTACGGTTTTGAGTTCACCATAGATCGAATTCTAAGTTTCGTCTGTCGTCAATTGGCTCAGATGGATTTACTATTACGAAATAAAACGCGTCCGGTTCTTAGAATTTGGTTGTTTATGTAACGCCGGAGGAGTTTGCAGAGATCGTACACGGTGTAACCCCTGTAATCTGGACTTTTGGTTTATCCGGTTGATAAACGTGGGTAACAATGTTCTGACGACCATACAACGGTATAAAAGTGCCACCGTTTCTATGTGTTTATTTTTAAGGCCTCAGTGAGACGGGAAATTGGAAATATAGACTTGCTTCACTTAGCGCTTTAGAATTGCAGGGAGTGGTAAGCAGTAGAGACAATCATGTGGAGGAGGGCACCTTGAGACATTCTGTCATGGTGAGTGAAGGTCTTTTAGTAATTTACTTTTCGACTAATTCAGTTTTCGCAGTTTGGGACAGCTGGATCTACTACATGTACATACTACACATGTTTCCGAATGGCGATGATATATACAAATATACATCCTTATCAACTCGGTCGAGGGTCTGAACCTATTACCAGGCGTCCGTGACAAGACTAGAGACCGCTCGGCTACACAGGACGGTTCACTACTACGACGCAGTAGTTAAAGAGACAACTGTAGCAGTTTGTTTAATTGCATAATTTTTATGTAATCTCCAGGCAGGGGGTTATTCCTACTGGTTAGTTAAATTCCGTGTGCAAGACTATTGCAGTCTTATAGTGACAAGCAGGCGCGTGGACGTGAGCGTCTACGTGTGCGTAGAATTTCCGGTACAGACTAGTGACATTTTTTTTGTGCTGGCTGTCCCACTGTTTAACGTATATACCTACCTCGGACGCAGAATACTGACTCGGGGCCGACCAGTCGTTGTTTCATCCCATATTTCCAAACGCGAGGCAGGGTAAAAACAAGTACCATCTGTCACCGTTTCAGTGTGAGGCGACAGAGAATCTTACCACCGACCTGATGTAGCTTGTTGTGCTATCCCCTTGCTTACCATAATCCCTATTTATTTCTTAATGAACCTGGCGATGGTGTTTTGGATACCTGTCTCGAAGAAGATGGGTTCATTACAAAACATATTTGTGGATCTGAGACGAAGCAGAGTGATCAGCAGCGAGATGTATAGAAATAATTATGGTGATTACCGTTATTTACAATAAATACATTCAGCTAGCAACGTTTATGCTGGTTCTTCTGAT
This sequence comes from Haliotis asinina, assembly GCF_037392515.1. NCBI lineage: Eukaryota > Metazoa > Mollusca > Gastropoda > Lepetellida > Haliotidae > Haliotis > Haliotis asinina. The sequence continues at coordinate 68,409,107 of NC_090281.1, read as the reverse complement.
AATTATTGTAATTACATCCGAAGTTTTATTGCTAACCTGTCCATTTAAAATATACCATGTTGGAAAGCAGTCCCATATACGCACAGCTGGGAGATTTCTTCTTGCCCTACATACAAGATATAAAGGAGTAAATTATTACTCCGCGTTTCCAATACAGCGCTGTTGTAGATTAGCACACATCAAGCCTTAAGCGTGATTGACAGTTGCATGCCGTGCGTTGGAGTTCTCATTATCGTAGCACATCTTCACGAAAGTGACATATGAAATGTGTATCACATCTGACAGTACATTGATGGGCCTGAAATAAGCAAAGATGTGCCACAGCTCGGCTAAACAGCCAACTGCCAAATCCTCCACAAAATGATATTTATGGCTGATACCAGTTTATATTAACACGACAAGAACATGGTTATAGGGCGCAGCATGGAGTTTGATTTCAGCTGTGATGAAATTGACATGACATATACAACTTAAGTGGTGTCTGGTGCCACTGGTTCGCGATTCGAAGCACCGAAATGGATTAATGTATTTTTATCGTTCCCAGAGTTTATGAGGAAATAGTCTTAATATTTGTTGCCATAATTGCCATCTGTTCCACGCAAATAGTTCCTATGTTAATATAACAGCGATCGACATCCATTCACATGTGGATTGAGAGTTTGAGGGCCCTATTATGATGCACCATATGAGCAAACTGTTTATAATCTCTGACCAAACTGGCATTTTTATTCTACACGAAATACCCTGAAGGCATAGTGTTAGGCTCTGATTTCTCACTTTTCTATTGATAAAGTAAATATTTAGAATCAGGGGCTGACTCCCGGTTGAACGAATGGTCCCGGGTCTTTACGACCCGTAATTATGGCCGTCATCTCGTCTGTGTGAGACCTCGCGATATTTGACCGCGTAACGAGTCAGAAAAATCGAAAAGTCGAACATTGACATGAAGCGGACCCGGACTGGAGTGGTCATCCGCATGATTGATGGTCATTCGTCTGTCAGGCTGATAATGCATATCGAAATTGCAGATGTACTTGGTCTTATTAGATCCGGCTTTTTTACGTTACGTGATTTTACTTGAAAATAAAAGGATATCAAGTTTCGGACGCGACAGCAAAGCACGAAAATAGGTGACGCGGTGTTTCCTGAGTTGGGCTAATAAGCTGTGAGTGATCTTAGAATCCTGTGCAAGATACTCGGGTCCCGAAATGTCTAGGCGAATATCAAAGGCTCCATTAACCAACACTGATTCGGGGATTTTAATGGACAATTTATGTTCGCTAGGCAACATTATCAATTCTAAATACCTGATAGGTATTCATTCTTGTAATCTGAAACATCGTGGTTCATTTACATTTATCATTCGTCTTATCTCGACATGGTGAGATTAACACCACTGTAAAACCGATGTAACACCAATTTTGTAAATCATTATGAAATCAGCGCGACTCAGTTTCCGTAACGTGACATTAAAGGTAAAAATTAATTTACCCGCACAGACAGTACCCAGAATTGTCCGTTACTCAAATCTCTTTAGTTCTTGTCAGGGATTTTCACAGTGCGGAGTTTCTATCTTTGTAAAGGGCATATCCAATCCTATGAAACTAATTAACTTCTTGTAATTTTATAATTTACTAATCAATTTATCATCATGTGATCTTATCATGCATTGATAACGATATGATTAGTGCATTGATACAACTAAACTAATTTCGGCAGTATTACCTTGGATTATATTCACTCAACAAAATAATTGCCTCAAATTACTGTCCATGTCTTTACGGAAAGCTATAACACAAGCTGCATTAAGAGCCCCTGAACCGTTAGTAATCAAAATTTCACTAATTTTCTTTGATTAATATCTTGGTTGGTACCATTGGAAAATGAGTAGATGCGGTTCAATAGATGTGCTGTAATAATGATGTTACAGTATTTTCGTTTCAGGTTAATGAAAAGGTGCGTCTGTCAGCGTTTCTTTGCTGTTGTTGGGTTCAATCCGGTTTTATATTTCATCACTGATCGTGGTTTAGGGTCATACGCGAGCATATATTGCGTTATGTGAAGGATGGAACGAGAGGCGGTCTTTATACCATTTATACATGCAATGAACGCATTCGAATGAGATTGGATTTGTGGCAACTGGAAGTAATAATTTAGATTAGGTGTATGGGCTTACAATAGTAAACTACCTGTATTTCTTGAACATGCACCGTGAATTGGCCTTCAGCTACCCATCCGACTGACGGTATTGATGGTCAGACTTGTTTGACACGTCATCGTATCCCAATGGCGTAAATCGATGTGCATGATGTTGATCACCTAATTGTTTGGTCCAGGTTCCATTACTGACAGACCGCCGCAGTATAGGCAGAATATTGATGAATGCGGCTTCAAACAACGAACAGAGATCTCTCATTTAGGCTACAACATGTCACTCGGAAGGAACCGAGCGTTTTGTGATGTGATTTATCTCAACTTTGAAACTTCATTTATATTCCATATTCGAAGATAACTTTGACGTGTAATTGTAACAAGTGTGGTGTTTCTGTAAAGCTCGTTTATGTAGACCGGTCCTCATAAAATATCGTCACAAAAGGTGAATCTGATGTAGGAATATATAGCGTAAACTAGGAAATAAATAGTCTATCTTTGGGTAGTACGACTTTTGGGGGAATCCGGATATCCAAGGACACGATGTCAAAACACCTATATGCAGACGCGAACCCAGACTACCGGGTGAGAAAGAATATGACACATTACGTGACGACAACTAAGCTGACACCAAAAATGATGCCGAATATCTTGTTCGCAAGGTCTGGACGTAATAGGTGCGACGATAATATATTTTACCCGTTGTTATTTTTCAGAATTTTCGCGATGCATTTCCAAGAGTGTTATTGTCAACTGCCATTTTGAAAGTCGATATTCAAGTACAGGGCAATCTATCCTCGCATAAACTAACCCTTACGCTCTAACAAAAACCACTGAACTCAGAGATAAACAAATAATTCAATTTAAATGAAAAGGAGACCCAGTAATATGGATAATTCAGAGGAAATTCTAGACTTGCTTCGCTTGGGGCGTTTGTTCGTTCAAGAGACAGTGGGAAGATAATACGGTTCATGCATTCGCTGTGAGACAGGTGAGACCTCCCACATCAACAACCGTTTACAAACATCGCTTGACAGTCACGCTTCTATCTGATGAAGGTGACTCTCCATTAGACAGCACGACAAATACGGTATTTCTCAAGATGTGAGTCTTGTGAGTCATGGTATACACTGGTATACATCGTGTCTGTATAATCAAACCAAAATATGTCAGAACCACCAGACTGTTCGATAATGTCTACACGCATCTCAACACTTTCACCATCTGCCACAAAAATCCCCAGGGTAGACGCTCAGACAAGTCAAACGCCTTACCCTGGGGGAAGATGAGAAGGGTTCGCCACCACCCACTTGAGAACGCTGCGTAGTGAAGGGGGACGAGTCACCCCCGGGCCTATTTAGAAAATGAACAAGAGACATCATTGGTGTTTGTTTGTTTAGGCTGGGATTTAAGAGGATTTCACCTTTAATGGACTTAGGAGATACGGTGGGTATTGTCAAATTCTTGAAATAATCCATATTAAGCTTGGTGTGAGAATATTTCCGCTATAAATGCCAACCGGCTCATTACGGGGTAGGGGGTGTACTCGTCTGGTGATCATCATGATCATCACTAGGTGTGGACACAACGAACAATTCCGGTTTGTTTTAATAGCCGTGGGTGATGCGTGGCACGTTTATGGTCCCCTGGTTGTCGAAGATGTTCTTTGTAAAGGTAAAATGTGTTACAAGATTATGACACTGATGAGAACATATTTAGGGCAATCGTTTCAAGATCAACAAACAAGGGCTTTTAAAACTGGAGTCTTAATCGATAGGACAATGCAGGATAAATATTTTATTTAAAAGATCGACAAAGGGACAGTCAATAGCCAGAAAGCTTCCTTTTCACTTAGTAATTTTCTTTTGTAACAGATATAACACGTGTTGACGGTATAAAGATTTTTTGCCATTATCAATAAAAGATACCTTTACTTCCCTATCTTTGTACTTGTGCAATAATACCATTAGAGATAGTGGCTGATTTAACTCTACAAATTCTATAGAAACATTGTAGAGAGAAGAACTCGTAAAATTACACAAATACATTTCACATGGGAACACGTGCCTCTCTACAAACACATGCTTACAGGGACTTCTCCACTGCTTTCGATTTCACAGAAAACACAATAATCCATATCAAATCATCATAAGGATACCACTAACTCATCTCTGTTATGTAAATACCCCCGCATTACTAGCGAGCCTTCTATATTGAATAAGTATGTTTAAAGAAGAACGAACAATGGAATTTCCTTGGCGATTCTCGCAATGCAATGCATGGTATTTGTCGACACTATTAATATTTAATGCAAACATTAGAACAGTTGATAACGCTGCTTGCTGTGAGGATAATCGCTTAACTGTCCAGACAAAATTCAATAACGATTAAGATTCTGTTTAGTGATCTAATCATAAGATGTTGCAGCTGAACTGACCTTGAAGATTAAATATGTGTGCAACCATCAAATAGACAAGTACAACTGTATGCTACGGTGGAAGAAATGTTTAATCAGTCAGTGTCAACCTTGAACCACGTCGTGCAATCGATAGGAGTCAATTTCCTAAATTGAATGTCAATGTCTTAATTACACATGAAACGCTATGCTCGAAGGTGTGGATGTTGGAACATTTTCCGTTTCACATTTCAAACTAACATCTCAACACAACTGGTTTTCTTTCGACTTAGTTCCTCCCGATTTCGAGCAATGTACACACATCCTGTATGCTGTCTATAAGAGCCCCGACAGGAGACATAGCTGAAAAGATCTGTTTATTTCGACCGCTCATCACGCCAAAAGAAATATTGAGAAAAGCAATCTAACGGTGCGGAACGTCATTTCTGACCTTCACCTTTACTTTGTACCGGTATGTTGCAACGTGTATTTTCTAAGCGTTCATAAAGATAAAGTGTTGAAACTAGCATCAAAGGGGCGAGAAGTACGCGTATTGTTTGTAATAACATAATATTTGACATAATATGGTTTGGTATGTCCGTACATTATAAGCTGAGTGTGTTTGAAAACGTACGATACGTCTGTTGTAAGCCTTGTCCTTACGTTAAAAGCCATCGATCCGTGAGTTAAACATTTCAGTTTTATCATATTATTACACCTACGGTATCATAATATTTATGTTCATTCTAAGAGCATCTTATAAACACATCACCGACGCCAATTTACTGCATAAACGTTTCACGGATATTGAAAAAAACAAAGGGTAGTTAGCGCAGACCTTTATGACACAAGTAACACAGCACAGTGTATAGTCCATGGGAATAGTGTTATACTCTTGTATCAGGCGATGGAATATGTCGCAGGCTAAAATGCCAGATAGCTGTACTTGTTTCTAACTATGTTTATTTCGGACTAAGGATTATTCAGGCGTGTCTTTGTAAATATCATACCCACAGCGAGTATTTACGAGCTGATCTGGGAGCGCTAAACTAAGGCATCTGCTTTATTCAAAATCACGAACCGGTAATTTCGTGGTTTGGGGTTCGCTCGCGTGCTAGCTCGATCTCTGGCAATTGATACTTTGTATCGTCGCTGAATGAATAACCTGCAAATCCTCTTTTTCCTAATGATTCATGTGCAGGAAGCGCTTGCACTCAACGGGGGTAGATTTGCATGATTTGGCCATAAAAGACACGGGGCCGGTACAAGGATCCTTTCTATCTCCTATTTGTTTAACATGTAGTTTTCGTAATTTAAGTAGCCTTTGGAAAGATCGTTCTTAGTGTAGACACGACCTCCAACATGTCTTAATCTCTGGTACATTTAGATTTCATCTTGAAGTCGTGATAACACAGTCTTTTTAAAACGAGCTTTATTTCCATGTGTATTTCAAGAACACCATTCATCACAGTCAGTGCGACGCTGAGTTATGTTTTATCTTATATCAGTTCTGTATTCTGTACTTGCTTGCAGCAATGTGTGGCATATTTTCGATGGACAATTATCCGTTGATTTAAATTGAATCATTTGAATACTTTCAAGATACTTTCTTACGTGATTACTGACGAGGGAAACTCACTTGTGGAACACTTGAGGGCTGGGAAAAATCTCTGTTACGTTAATTGCCTTTTTAACTAAAGCACCGTAGAGTAGATTTACCTAACTCGAAAATGTCGACCAAGGTAGTCACTAAACAGGAAAATACTTAACTTTAAAAAGTATTTTCACAGGAAACATCTGCTTGCGTTATTCCTTTATGTCGATTATTCATTACTGACAATGTAATTGGGTTTATGTAGTGAAAAACAACACTTTTCTACACCTGAAAAAAAGAACACTTCTTTTTTTGGAAAGAATTCTCTACATGAAAAATGAGTTTCCAGTTAACTTAATTGAAATGATCCTTGAACGGTACGTTGCTTTTTTCACAAGCATCATTTCAATTTCAAATTGAAATTTATCTTCTTTCCTCAGGCTGATGATAAACAAAAACTGAATTAATCAGGGACTGCCTTCACGATGGTTGATTCCGCATTACCAATACATATTACTTTCAACGACATCTAATGTCCTCCAATGACAAGTCTGTCATTAAGGTAAAATGAACAAACTATGATCAACGTCATTTAAACTTAGGTCAGTATTGATTAATCTGAAAAGCGAATCCGAAAACGTAGCTAGCATCTGTCATGATGCGTAGAAATTAAATATTCTCCTAAGTGCAAATGTTGTGGGTTTTTTCTCTGAAGAGATTTATCTATTCCCTAAAATGTCATTTTAAACTCATGTCGTGATGCGCAGCAGGTATTTATTGATTATTTTTCACAATACACAGTGGGTCGTTTTCGTTTTGTGACGCAGTATAAGTTTCTAAATCAATACGACTCCAGAATGAAATTTTAAATCTGAAATGTGTATACGTAAGATAATTACATGTATACTAAGTCGTCACATTTGCCTGTGGGTGCCTTGTATTTAAAACAAACACACGTCCTTTTGCTGGGACACAGATTTGTTTTGTAAATAACAATTAAATCCTCATGCTGGTTGAGCTTTCGAATGTCATTTTTATTTTCGAAAATCCCACCATTGTTTTATGTAAACATATCACAGTAAATACCTAGGGGCTGCAGTAAGTTGATTAGGAAAGTATACTCTTTTAAATGTCACTATGCTATCCCTGTAGTCTTCCCAATTGCAATTTGTAACACGCCGAGACCAGACCTCTCCACGCATTCGGCTGTGACAGTGCAACAATGGCGGCTGCTGCAGTGAAAATAACACCTCCCTCTGAGAAGAGGTAAACAAAGGGAGGTAAGCGTGAAAGGTGTTATTTTTAGGAGATGGATTAAGGTTTTTAGCCTGCTGGTCTTTTTGTCGCGACCTGCCAACAGCTAATGCAAGTGTCATTGATGCGGAGCACTGTCATAGTGAGCGCTGGCTGATTCGCTCCAGTCAATGAAAGCTCCGTTAGAGGAAGGGCCAGGCCTAATTTAAAGCAATGATAGAGCCATTCTTTTAGCCGGGCGCTCAGTAGCGAGTTGTGTGTACCGAGAGCGTTGTCGTGAACTTTACCACTAGAGACATTGGACAAGTGTTCTTTCTTTATTATTCATTACACGGAATTCTATCAGCATAATTTCAGCTGGAGATCGAATACGGTAAGTGTCATTGTGTTTGTGATGAGCCAATGGTCATTATAATTATAACACTTTTACGTGAAGGGTAAGGTGAATTAATTAGACGGTTATAAAAACATCCTCTTCGGGTTTTAATGATGATCTTTCTATTACATTTTTATTACTGGTTTGTATTTATTTGATGAGTAATAAGCTGATTGTATGAAAATATCAAAAATGTATGAGCAAAGTCTCATACTGAAAGACTTTAACTTTTCAAGGGCGTGACGTTTTGACGAGGGAGGTTATTATGTAATAATTATGGGTGCGTGAACATTGCATGTATCGTCATAGGAATTCATGTTAGGATATTCGGTTTCACACCTGTTGGTGAAACTGGATAGCATTGTCTTTCGCGTGTTGTGTGATGTTCCTTAACTCCAAGTGATTTACTGTAAATGGAGGCCTAATCCTACCCGAGTAAACGGCGTATCCCCTTGTAATCGTTTATCCCTTAATCCAAGGATTAGTGAGGATGTATTAGGCGGAAGATAGCTGATATTGACAACATACATTACTCATCGCTTTAATACCGTATCTTTCCGTTCTCTTGGAGGCGATGGAATTTGAACTTTGCACTTCGAAGTGTTATGCAAAACGGATCGTCCATGCCACGAAACTAAAAAATTGCCCTTCATAGTACAGACACCCAATCAAATCACAGAGATAGGGTAATCTTGCGTATTAAATAGTTTCGGTATTCTTCGATTATTTAGGACTTTCGACGCCTAACCATAAATAATGCATACAAATTGATATCGAGAAGCGAGTCTTAATCCAAAACGTATTCGCCATGGCGACTTCAAAGTCAACGGAAAGTCCCCTGTCCATCGCGAAGGGTTATCACACTGAAGCGTCGGCGTTTAAGCCGTCCCGGTTAGCTCAGGCTTGTTACCACGTGAAGTGTGGCCACAGCTATGGCGCTTCGTTGCCGTGACAGTCGGTGAGTTACTAGAGAGGACTCGTCGTTGTCTGATGGGGAAGCCAACGGTAGGGTGTTATTTTCTTCAGATTCAAATTAAAAACATTCACGATTTATATTGATCGTCTATTTTAACACTGTTACTCTTGATCAGGATTTCGTTGCGTGTAAGTGATTGTTACGCGGATATCACATTACTGAAACGCTACCGATGTTTTATCAGTTTTTTCTATCTTTTTGGCTGTATTTTTTTACCGCTCTACGATGCAAATCACGTTTCATTGATTTTTAATGTGTTTAACGCTCTCAAAAGGGAAGATCTTCTTTCTATGGTTATTATGGTGTGATAAACTTTATCAAAGAAATGTACACTTCCGTTACTAAATATCTGCAGTTGCTATGGAAACGTTAGAAGCAACCTGTAACTTATTGTGGTGGAGACAGCAGAGAGAAATGTCCGCGCCTCTCGACAACCCACGAAGCAGATGTTTTCGAAAGCCCCCGTAGTAATTCAGTCGGCGTCTGTCAGTCACGGGAGACAGGGGTGTTTCTCATCGTTCCCGCGTATCTGTTGTAATATACACAGATGCTATTGTAATGTACATGTAGGTGTTGACAGGTCATCAATCAGTCTCAAGGTAATTGGATTACGTTTATTGCACATAATTTAAGGAGTGATGACAAGGTGTTGTTCGGTGCAATAGACATGCTTGAAATATACAAGGGCGACTGTATTTGGTATCACTCGCTGTGAACACACGGGTTGAGCATGCGACGGACAGTTCGTGGATGGATATACGACGCGAGCCGAAGTGAGTGTTTTGATCATTTTCTTAGTGATGGGGTAGATAAAATTAAGTTTCATCATGAATTGCATTTCATGTGAGGATCGCGTGGAGGAAATTAAACCGTAATCTTCAATATCCTGGGTTAAATTGAATAGAATGACAAAACAGCTAAGCAAGATTGAGGACTTGCTGGGAAAAAATTGGCAAATGGTTCATTTTGATGGTGGGGCTCGAATAGCTTGAGATGGGCTAACATGTTCAAACCTCTTGATGCATGCAATGTCGGTGCTTATTTCAAAGCTTAACCGGCCCTTCACTTTTTTGACGAGGTATTGTATTTTAATGGCAATGCATCAAAATCAACGTGAATCGACGCAGGGCTAGTGGGTACTTCTAATCTATCATATGTGATAGCTCTTAGAATAATCCTTTAGATTGGTATAACTTAGACAGTGTGTTATTTCATGTTTCAATATAAATGAAAAAGAATTCAGCGAAGCATCAAATTCTTTGATCGTTGTCATAATCCAATTTCCTTCTTGAAAAGTAAGAATCTCTTGGATGTGACTAACCGCATGATAGCATATTGTTTTGTTTAGCGTTTATTACAGGATATGTTTCGTTAGGGTAGATTGAAGACTACCAGGGCGTCTACAAATCATTGATTCATAATCGTATCTCCAATAAGTCGTCTTATTGAGAGGAGGAAACTCGATATAGCGTTTATTAAAGCAGTTACCGTGAATAGCAGCACGCGAGGACAAAACCAAGGGTCCCCGGAGCAACAGAGAAAGGGTGATTGCTTGATTTCTCGTGGAAATTACTCGATTTACAACCTGATTATCCGTGCTGTTTGCGTTGGTAGGTAATGTTAGCCCGGTAGTCGATTCCCTCGCTGTTATTGCATTTAAGCTGTTTTTTTTCAAATTTGAAAACAGCGTGAGTCTTTTTTGTTTCTCTATTTTCGTCGGCATTAGTTGGTGTTCATATGACGAAGTATAGAATAACATTTCGTTTTCTCGTCATTAAACACTAGGCAGTTACTATTGTCAGTTATTACTGTATGTTTGTCTTATTGTCCTTCTCCATGTAGGTATTATAGACTTGGTATCAGAACAAAATGAACAGTATCGACCGTTCTGTGCTACCTCTACTGGAAACTGTATGTTCGACTTCCTCCACACAGCGACCGTACATCGTTGTCTGCTATAGGGGATTGCTGTAAGCGTCCTCATTCCGCGTTGCTATAGAGTTCTGCTTCTGAAATAAGCCATTAAATGTCATTTCACAGCTGACAAAGCGAAGAAAGTTGTGGTCAATATGATCTGTTACAAGTCCTAATCGGGGGTTGATAGGTCGGCAAAGGGCATCATTGACCACTGTCCACCTGCGGTCAAGCGCAGAGAGCTGAGTAATTACAGTATTGGCCACGCCGGTCAAAGCAACAGGAAAAATATTAACCTTTAACGAATTTGCATGGCGACGTTTAGGAAGAAGATATTCACAAATAGAGCCGGGATTTCGAATCTGGGATCATGTTTTCTAATGTTGTTAGTAACCACTTTGGGTGTTAGCACAGACGTACACAGAAGGTCTTTGGTGTTAGAGAAGCGTTTTGCAGGTTTTTCGATGAATAATTGATAACCACTACGCCGGTCGAGTTAATGTACGCAACTTCAAAGAAGCATCAACATAGAAATTACTACGTCAGAAAGAGCTAATAGATGTAATAAGACATCATATGTATCGACAAACTACCTGCCAAGACGTATGTGTGTATTTGCCAAACCTACGCATCAGGGTGAAGTGAGTTTATGTAGGGTTTGTACACATGAGCTCTGAAAACGACTATTGATTGGCAGCAATCCGTCACAACGCTTCAGCCGTATTAGAAGTGTACAAATTAAATCTTTAACACCGGAGGCTCTTTGTGCGATGAACATTGATGCACAAGGCAAACCGTCCCCCTCATTACCCCACTGACGTGATCTTATTAACGTTGCACGTTGTATGTAGCATTGTGCAGGCTTGTCAATATCACCGACACTGAAATCTATTACCATCCCGGTTGTATATTGCAACAGAAGTTCTCGATAACAAATGAATTGGACTCATTGTTAATTTCACCAAATTAGTTTGTCTGTTATGCAACTAATGAGGCGAAGGGGAGGATCGATAGGAGACATTTGTTATGATGAAACTAATGTCATGTTAATGTAATAAGCTTGTCCAGCCCCGACCGGTATTATGGCAGAATTTGTCAGCTTACCGCTCCGATATTGACATCAATAGACAACGCTATTTTTACCAGACAGACATCTATGGGTATATATTGATGTCCAATTAATATTGGGTTCGTATGAAATATATTGGTTGTCGTTTATGGGACATAGCTGATGAGAATCAGTCAAACTTTATTGGATCTGGAAAGCTAACATAGTATACGAGGAATTTCTACGTTTTAACAACCGAGAAGCATCGAGCTCCGGGAAAATTGAAATCACAAGAGTTTGAAACTATTACTTTCTTCTGTCAATCACGTGGTAACAGCATTTGAAAATTGCCACCTGAATGGTTTTGCCGATTTTATGTGAACGTAATGCCATGTAAATCATAACGGAGATTAAATTGAAGTTGAAAAAACTCCAGCTAAATCACAGATTTCAGGACTGCACATGCAAAAGTTACATTATCAATTTTCCATTTGATTCCGTAAAAACGTAATCGACAACCAACAGGTCCCATGGGGGTCCATTGAGCATGCGTGAATGTGGTTTGGTGGGATTTTGACATGCGCATGTGAGCAATATGACATGGTATATCGCGTGCAATTAACAGGCTTAAATCGTGCACATGCAAGTTGGCTTCTATAACTGAAGGTATTGATGTATCTATCAATTTGTAGTCAGGGACATTATGCCAAGGTATTCACCGATGACTCGATGCCATCACTCTAGGTAGCATTCTCCTCGGCCTAAATGTGTTACTAGAAATTGACAAAATGATTAATTTGCCCCTTTCAATTGCCACTCAATGTTAAACGACTCCAATTGACTTTGCTCGTCCCGGCCGCTCAGTGTGAATGCAATAAATCATAAAATTCGATCTATTTTTCACACTATTTCAATTTAACACTCATCAAAACTGTGAGTCATTTCCATTTCCGATCTGGGTATTTACGCAGAGGTTCGAACATGACCCCGCCACTAGCTGGTATAGAAGGTAAAGAGGCGACACGACTAACGACCATGTTTCACGGGGAATTGCCCATTATAATTCATCAAGTATTCAACCCTAAACTGATTTGAATGAAATGTACATGGTGTAATTCTCTTAGCGACGGTTTAGTTGAATGAGAAGCACGTCCGCTCGAATGCACTAATCGACGAATTGCTATATTCGGGCGGATTGAGAATGATGAATATTTTAGGTTGCATTCACCAATGTTATCAGTCACGTCACAACAAGCTTTTAAAATCGAGTGGTTGAGCGCATGACCAACAAAACGCGATGTCGAGACGAAGGGGCATGTGATGCAACGAGATACCCGTTTGAGCTCGTGTAAGATGGCTGATTCAGCGTGTATGGGGAGTGAGTGAGTGAATCAGTTTTACGCCGTTTTTAGCAATATTCATGCAATATGACGGACACCAGATATCGGCTTCACAGATTGTACCAAGGTGGGGAATCGAATCCGGGTCTTCGGCGTACGATAGAACGTATTTGCCAAAGGGTACCTCACAGAACCAGCATGTATAGGATACGTGTTATGTAAATATTTTAGTGTCTTGGACTATCGTTAAGTCCATGCATTATATCATCAATAAGAAATAAATCAGAAAAGCACGTACTGTGTGATTTCGTATAGTTTGGTATACCACCGCTACATCTCAAGACGACGCTGGTCTCTCAGTCCTTGAAAAGAATTATATGGCCTACTGAAAAGGCTTCTCGGCAGCGCTAAAGCCATAAATGAAGCAAGTCTGGATTCCCTCAGGTTCGGGTTCTGAATTTCTGGTCTCCCTGGGACTCTTTGAATTGGTTTTGTTTGTTACTATCAAAATAATATATATTCAGCGAGTAAGCAATAGTCTTTTTCTGGCCATGAAAGGCCATGGAATTTGGAAAGTCGTACTTTGATACATAGTATACCTCAAACCAACGCTAACACAAGTACCAATACCCCCACCCCTACTTCCCAATGGGGAAACACAGATATTTCAGCGTTCGCTTATCACGTCAATTCCCTAAGTGAGTAAAACGTGTGAAGCCCATTTGTGGTGTCCCGAGTCGTTAAATTGCTGGAATCTTGATAATATCGGCGCAAAACAATATTCATTCACGTCACTCGAACATGGACTGGTCCTTTAAACACCAGGATGGTTCGGTTAGCCATCATTACAAAGTCCCTTTATGTGCAGAGTTTATATATGGGGACGATGTTTCAGTGTTATCATTACGATCTTTGTTGGAAGGAAGCCCACCTTGAATGTTTCCGATTAGATTCCTGTCTTAATCGCGATGTATGGCCAATTCATTTTTCATGACAATTTATGAATGCCATAATATTCCGCTCGGGTCATCAGGCAGGAACCAATTTGTCGACAATATACGACGTATAGCAGTTGGGCGCTACTCCATTTCATTATAGAGTGATGTATAGCTAATCTATATACAGCCGCCCGGTAAATGAATTTGCATGATGTAGGGTATTCCTAAAGGTCCTATTACTGAGATTACAGTCTCATGATAGCGTTCTAATCTTTCTGTTACATTAACGCAGTCAAGCATGGGTCTGCTGGGGATGTATATATACGTAGGTAACATATCGATAGCCAATAGGTCTTTGTTAATTTCACCTGTTGATGCCACTCCAGCAATCAAGGGGCATGGTCGTCTATTGGCAAGGGGGATAGATTTCATGTACATTTCATTTAGCCTGTTTTAGTATTCCCTTCACACGTGTAGGGCTTATAAGGCGAGGAAGCAATATAAGTTAAGACAAAGGGTGTTTATGTGCTATGTTGTGAGGTGTGACTCCAATGATTACTTTCGTGTGAGCTACCGTGACTGTCGATATATCGAATTCTCGATGCCCATGCTTATATCGAGGTGAGTAGTTATTGTGTGTATTACATTTATACGCAAAGGAATCACTGCGTGCTTTTACACACAGCTGTTCATAATGATATTATTCTACAGAAAACTGATTCTTAGTTGAAACGAACTAATGTGTAGCTCATGTGTAGGGCAATGAAATGCACACAATAACTTGTATATCAAAATATCGATTTAATCAGTACGTTTCATATTCTTAGTTGATGCGTGAGGGACGGTAATATTATGGTCAGTGTGACATGTTATCACACTGGTGGTCATGTTGGTTCTTTGTCGACCATTGTGTCTACATAAGGCTTCGGATCCTGATAACGATTCTTGGTCTGTCCTCACTGAAACTGAATGATGCCCTTATAGCACGGTCTTTGTGTTCCTGATTGCGAACCTTGGTCCATTCATATTAGTCCCTTTAAAATATTTGGTATGATATTAGTAACACATACTGAGATCTTTGGCATTGTTTCCGTGGCCTGAAAACACCCAGGTATGGCATCAACGGACCGGAACAAAACCCAGGTATGGCATCAGTGGCCCAGAACAAAACCCAGACATGCCATCACTGGCCCTGAATACAATCTTAGTACAGTGTCATTGGCCCTGAATAAAACTCTTGGCAGGGCAGTGGTCCTAAATAAAACCTTGGCATGGTACGGTATCAGTGGCCCTGAAAATATGGCTTGATATGGTGCCAGTGGTCCTGAATAAAACACTTACTTTGATCTCAGTGCCCTGATTACCACCTGTGGCTTATAAGTCTCACCAGAGCAGTGTACATGGGTGTCACCACGTAACAATCTCCACACTGTGTCGACATTTTCCCAGACTGTTGAATACATCGCCATGCTTCTCAATACTGGTCCCAGTGAAAACCTTAAACATTCATATTGCATAGTCAGACCCATCTCTGATGGGATACATTAAACAACTCGTTCTGAACCGATTAACTGAGCTGAAGTATAATCAAGAAATAGAAGCATGAGCTCACAAACATCTAGAATTACACCCCTCTCTACATCACACGTTAGAAACTCTTTGTTTATGATAACGTATTATTCTCAAGCAAGCGCTGTCCATGTAATCGTTACCGACATCAATTTGAAATGTATAGATGGATGAAAATAGAACAAATCCTGGGGCACTTTATCCTACATCAGTCGTAAATATGGCACTTGAGTTAGACGCGCTGAATCAAAAACGAATCTAAATGTCTTAAATTTAATATCCGAAGTCGTTACGTCAACCGCCGCTGTGATTAAACACTATGCCCACAACTCAACAACTCCAACATCCAACAGTTATCATGTCGGTACTGTAGATGTCGATATTTAATATGGAAACCAATTTCATCACATTGGAAGATTACGTCCACACCGGGTTGAACCCTCGTAGTTTGTGTAACCTCTAACGACGACAACGAAAGCGTTTCCCCCACCACCTCCACCGCTGTTGGAGATCACAAACGGCCGCATATCTATCGACGCTATGTTAGGACTTGACTTGTCCAACACGTTTATTTCGGCTTGCAGTTTGGACAGCAAATGCTTTTCCAAATCCCACAAGGGGCGTTATCGGGGCATATACCCCGGCGGCTGTTCCCCACACGGGGCAATAAGGTCTATATCGATGACAGCTTAGAACATATATTGGTTTGTCGAACGCGCACCGCCATTATCCACCAGCAGACACAGAGTCCCATAAAATACGTTACAGTGTGTCACCCATGTGCGTTCTTTACAAAATCTAATGCCTGTAACATTGACTTGACTTAAATGAACCCTCTGACCTTCGATAGATCGATAACCTTGATTGATTTTTAACCTAGCGTTGAACTTTTGCAACGGCTTGGCTATACTTTTAGTATAGAGATATTTATACAGGTTTCGCTAAGAACGAGGAGAAATTTTATTAAAATAGTTCAGTTTAGATCTTTAGATCGATTCCTTGGGATTTCTTAGGAAACCGTTGTTAAGAAGGTTACGGTGTTAATTCCACATCTATGGTTGCCGGTTTAAAACTGCTGATAAAACGTGTGAGTGTCACAAATGATTGACAGATAGGAAACAGACATCGTTATTGTCTATGCGTCAGGACAACGGTGCCAAACAAGTGCGTATTACCAAGTGTTTTCCAACAGCTCAGTGTTAGAAAACGATCTTCATTCAATTTATTTAGGCAAGAGGATACTGTTATTCTTGTATCAATCTAATTCTCCTTTATCTTTTTATTCTAAAAAACAGTTTCAACGGGATGATAACTTTGCCATTGATCAACATTATTTGATAAAGATGAAACAGAGGTGGCATTAGACCTATACATATTGAAGTCAACTATCAAAGGCAGCGGTGAGATCAAAGACTCGTTATACGGAATGTATTTCACGATATGAATGAAATTTACATATGCCTTCTCCAGCTGCGAGGACATTGAAATTTAAAGGACTGAGGACGGGCTTATACTATGTCCTTCCCGCTGATATATGCATGTATATATAGATCATCAATGGGCTGTATGAATCAGCCGTTGATAGCGCGTTTAACTGATATTTATGATGTGCATAGCTAACTGAAATTACCATCTGTGCAACTGACAACGAGTTTGACCTTTAGTAAAGAAACAACTGTCGTTTAAACAAGGATGAATGATGTGTGGGAAATTGAGTTAGTGGATATTACATTAAAATGAATAAATATTTGTTTGTATAACTGTTGTTTATCTCTTCGTCGATCCAGCAGCACATCGCAGCTGTCATAGTTTGGCTCATTTGTGCGTAAGCATTTGTGCAAAGGTCAGACTCTAGGGAGAATAAGCAGGAAAGGATTTGCAATGTGTAATATGTATGTAGATTCTCCCGCAGCTTGGGACTATTCATAACTGTGATTATGTTGTTGAAGATGCAGAATTTATTTAGAACTCAGTAATAGTAGTAGCCGCTTGCCGTGTGTGACATGCGCCATTTTGTCCCATAGGTTTGACAGCCATGTCGTGTAAATTACTATGGATTCAATTTATGAGAGCCTGTATCGCCATTTATATTCAACGCAACAATTTTGCGTGGCAAACTGACAACCACCGTGTCGGAATTTAAGAACTTGTCAAAAGAAGTGTGCGAAGATGGTGTTTAAGCTTGGTTAGACAGCAAAGGATAGACAATTTACTTGTTCCAAGCCCTGTATTAATTCACTTGGAGGCAAACCGGGATCCTTTACCCGCCACGTTGTCAATAGCATGTCAATTTCAAAATGAGTCGGCTATCGCCCGAACTTTGCTATTGTGTAGCTCAGCTGTTGGTAATGTATATTACAGTTTTTAAATGTCAGCAGTTTTTTTACTCTCATTCGGCGACATGCCATGCTTGATTCGTAGATTTTATCTGTATTTTGTTAAGCCCTTGAAATTGAACTTTGAGCCCTTTGGAAACTGTCTTTGGACCGTCGTTGGAATTTGAGTTCACTGAGAACAGTATATTCACACCAGTGCTAATGTCTTACAAAGCCACTGCTTGGAAAAACATCCATTGACGTCCTAGGGCTGCTTGTTATAACGATTAAGATGATGTTTTTCATTACATCGAGGATGTACCGCTCCGTATGTAGTTGTTAGGGTGAGGTTAAATGCCTGCCTGATATCCCTTCAATACTATCAATTCTTTAAACTGCCAGTACGATTTGTAATCTGATCGAATGTTTTGCCAGAGTAACGTAATATTTCTTTGAACATAAAACATTTGCTCCAGACACAGTTATAAACTGATGCTATCTGTCAGATATCAGTAGGGAAATTAACAGGACTATTGGGGCTTCAGATGTACAAAGGGATGTAATTTAAATAGGTCATAATTGACTCAGCGTTAAGGGTTGGCATTACGCTGACATTTAACAACAAACCCCGCATGAGATTGTTAATTAATACTTAACATATGTTGAAATTGATCCATATTGTGAAACAGGAACTCCTCAGTCCCGTTGTGGATCAGCGCCCAACAGCGCTACAACTTCAGATTCTTGTTTGGACAATATTAATTTCTTGTACCTAAAGGAGGTTTTTGAAGATAATGTTTACCAGATAAAGAGTTATTTACAGTGATTTTTTTCATCAGCAAACGAATCAGGGCTTAGTTTTGAAACTTCGATATCACTTGCTATCAAGCGCAAGGGTATTATCTCTTGACGTTTTCTTGAAGTAATAAATATTTCACTCGTAGCTCGTAATCTGCATAGATGTATTGCTTGTACTTCTATCCATTGCACTGATATATTCATTTGTACCTATATCATGAATCAATATCATTTTATCATCGCAACTCTTGTAAGAACCGGCAACATACACTACTGGCCTAGCTGTTTGTTATCTTTTACTAGCAATTGCGGCTTAAAATTAAACATTGAGATCCCCGCCATTCTTGTGCCTAGAAATGTCAGTTTCGCTCAGCTTCATCAGTATTTGCACGTGAAACATGAGCAGCTTGTTATTAATTCATAAAGAACGACATCACAGCTAGTCCCATCTTGGCCCTTTCAAACATAAATGCACGCCTCTATCGACCAAGACACATTACGACAAAGC
The DNA here is from genome assembly GCF_037392515.1 of Haliotis asinina. Taxonomy (NCBI): domain Eukaryota; kingdom Metazoa; phylum Mollusca; class Gastropoda; order Lepetellida; family Haliotidae; genus Haliotis; species Haliotis asinina. The sequence continues at coordinate 68,389,931 of NC_090281.1, read as the reverse complement.
AAACCTTTGGTTTCGCATGCTCGTTATGGTTCCTCCTTTTCAACATTTAATGGCCATATTTAAAACCTTAAATCAGTTTTATCGTTAGTCCACGTGCATTATGACGCATTGCGTTCATATGAATTATATTGGAGCTTTTCTCAAATGCGTGTATTTCACTTCAAACCCATTTATGCACCCTTTCATTTGTGAGGATTTATATATGGAGATGTTATTATTGAACGAAATGTTGATTGTGGAAAAATGGTGTAAATATCAATGTACGGCATCGTACTTAAACAAACAAAGACAACTTAGTGGATAATTTCGGAGATGAGATGCATTTGTCAACGTTAATATATCCAATTTCCGGACACGTTCGCATCGTTTACGTAATGGGATCGACGTAGCTACGTCTTAACCGTAACCCTTCAGTCAATACGTGGACCGTAAATTTACTTGATGTTTCTTCGTTAGTGGCCATTAAGGAACTATCGGTCTATTCTACCTGTCGCTTCCGTCCCCAGAGGTCCGAGGGATAATGGCAATTGATCACTATAGTAATTACCTGTGTATCGATTGGTGTGTCTCACCTGCAGTACTTACCTGTATCTCATGAACTCCGGCCACACACCTGGGACTTTGTCGGCGTGTTTGGTGTGATACCCACAGTCATTGTCCCATATTCGAGTTATCTGCAACTCTTTCGTCAAGACTTTTTCTTGTTTCACAAGCGCAAACTAATTCAAAAGGATTTACACACGAGTTCTTCAAATGCTGTGTTTAAATTGCGTCAATTTTCCCGTTGGTAAAAAATCTGACGAGATAATACGTCATTATTTTACAAAAGCAGCCGCTTATGTAGTCGTTTTGCCGCATCATGAATATTTGACGCAATCAATGGTCGCGTAATTTACTATTTACATGTTGTGAAAAGCAAAATTCAAGCGATGAACTTTGATTTTGGTTTGTAAATAATATTTCCTTTGATGACTGCAAACTGTGAAAATCCACAGGAAACGATTATAGAAGTCGCTCAGTGCCCAAGTGAATAAAATAAAGGCCTCATTTGCGGTTTTGTCCAACAGTCGTGTCTCTTGTACGGAACACATATTACATTCTTGACTAAAGAACAGTAGGACACGAACAAATGCAAAATAACGTCTATTGACACGCTCATGGGTACTTTGAGTGACTTGACAATGTAGAGAAACATCATTTCTGACACACTGCTTCCGATGCAGTTTGACTTTGATATTCCCTGACAACACGGATTACTCTGCGGCTTCAAAGGGACGGTGGATTTTCCCTTTAGGTTGGAAATTGGGAGACAAAATCGCGCTCGGAATATGTTTTTTTTTTCGAGCAGATTGTCAAGAGTCTTTAATCGCTCTTAGTTATGTCAGGGAGACTTTAAATAGTCATTTCCAATGAGATCAGCCCCGTTTTACGAGAACTTCAGAACTCGTTCCTTTTCAAAATAACCCCCTCACTGCTTTTGATCAAAGGTCTGTTACTTTCACCGTTCAAGCTCTTTGCTTGTATGAACGAGTTTCCAATCTATAAAATCGTTAGACCCGTAAGCGTCGTTTTTTCATTGTAGACGATGTGGCAGTTTAAAGTGACGCCGCAAACGCATGGTGTATTGATGTACCAGGACTGTGGTCTTTGATAACGCGACAAAGACGGTTTTTTCCATTGTTACTAACATTGATAATTTATGAAAAGAAAAGTTTCTATTTTTCTCAGCGAAAAGGTACAACTTATTTTTTAAACGACCAACCATGTTTTACTTCTTTAGCTCGTGATATTCTTTCTTGAATGCAATCATTCGATTTCGTCCATCTCTCTTATCTGAAATCAAATATAGAAATAAATTATTCATTTCTCCATAAAATGCACTCAATATGAAGACAATCTACCTCTTTGGGGACCAACGATCGCGGACGTCAAGTTAGAATTGTTTGCTGGCAACATCCAAAGATGTTTAAGACACTTGAGGCTAGAAGACATTTTGAAAGCATGACATTCTGCCTGGTCCTTCTAAACAGATCTGACGTACAGCTCAACTGTTACAGGAGAGTATAATACAAGAGACCTGCTGTCGTAGCAGTACATTACAACTGGTCCATCATGGTTTATGTTGGTGGTTTGTAGTGATAGATTTACATGGGTTGTTTTCTCTGTCCATCCAACAGAGGTCCTTTGTATCGAAATTAACATGCCTGCCAAACTTGACAACACGAGAAACGCGTATATGCCAGATTTACACCCAGATGGGTATTTACATAACACAGTAATCAGTAGCTTTTAAAAATATCCTGTCAAAGACGACAGTGTTTTACAGATGGAGAGAAAAAAACACTGTTAAAACGAACGAACGAATGTTTACTGTTTGTAATCAGCCAAGTGAGGTTGTTGCGCCAAGAAGGAAGTGTTGCGCATTAGCGTTATCTTGGCTGTACATAAGCCAGCGTAAAGCCTCGTTATTAGATATTAGCTGTTTCGAGAGATCGGTTATACATTATGTAAGGCTCTAGCCCACCACTAGATCATATATTGCAGCAATTCACGTCTCGGAAATGATATTAACTCAACTTACTGCCTTTCCGCAAGAGATTTATTTGGAAGGTAAATACAATCTTGGCCTGTTAAACACTCCACATTTTTCTGGAGCGCCCGGGGGTAAACAAGGCAATGCTTTGTATTTTACTCCGCGTTTAGCTTGGAATGGTCTCGCTAAGCTAAGTCAGTCCTGAAGCCGATCGTGTACATACGACGGCAGCAGAACCAGCGAGTCTGTTGACTTCCAGCTTCTGGTACACACGCCAGTCTGGTGGGAAAGCCCCGTCCCACTGTTTCTCGTTACGGCGATCCACACATTCAAGTCCGTTAAGTCAACTCCGGACAGGGATTTCGGTCATTATAACTATAGTCCTACAAGCTATTATGTGTTGGAAGCGGATATACGTATTCCTTTGTTTGGCGATGGACGTCTTTACCATTCTTCGCTGTGACTGATTCCACAAAGGGTTATGTATCGTCACGCCGAGTGTATGTTCTTCCGATAAAGTGTAAACTGTTTCACAAACACCGATTTCGTCATGGTGACTAAAGCTTGGCGTTGCAATCTGAAAACTCTGTGATAGCAATCAGAATATCGCATGCGAACCACTACACTATGACGACATTGTGTGAAGGATCAATATTGAGACTCCGAATCCAACGGTATCTAATTGGTCAGTGAAGCATCTTGGACATTTAGGTCTGGTCACTCGGTCAGTACCCCTTTGATTGTGGCGCTAATCCGGCGTTGAATAGGTTGACTTTGTTAAGTAGTTGTAAAGATAACATTTTCGATAATTTCGAGTTGACTTTTGGGATTAAGCGGTGATGTTCGTGGAATATGCTCTGGCAGTTGGCACGTTCTCTAGGTGATATAGATAAGGAATGAGAGCCTCTGTCAGACAAGTATGGCCAGCTGGCCTGAGACTGTCACTCAGCAAGTGACCGCGGATCGGTATGGATGACTTCTTGAAGTGCTTTACGTCAGACGACTCATTATATGTCCTTTGGAAGAGCGTATCTCGACCACGTGTGTTAAATGTAAGTTACATTTCATAATATTTTCTTTGGAAGAGCGTATCTCGACCACGTGTGTTAAATGTAAGTTACATATATTTTTATCATGTGACAAATGCTGACACATTGTAACATCACATTCCGTTACTTTGTTGAATTATACTCAATTATATTAACGTGCCGTGATATTGTACGTTTTTCAGATAGCTGTATCTTTGTACATAAGTCGGTCACATATACTAGTACTAGGCATTTTCTCATTCCGCACTGGCAGCAGATCGTTTGAGTAACCCTGGTAACATATTGGTTTCCACTCGTTCTGACAATCTTGTAGAACATACGTTAAGGTCGATATATTTTCGGAAAGAAATGTCAATATTTTCTATACAATATTCATGAAATATATTCCAAGCAATGGGTAGACATATTAAATTCTACGTAAAAGATGATTAATCGCAGCTATTATCTGATTGAAAAAAATACACTGTTACCAATTAGGCCCCCACATCTGTCTGCAGAGACAGTAATGTATCCCCGGAATATGCTCTATATCTACAGGCACATTTTCGTTACTGTTTTCAAAGACCAAGGCTAGGGTTACACAACAGTTCCAACGACAGTCTAAAAGCCATCCCGGGAAGTGTTCCATAGTGACTTCTCACATATATTCAGTTTTCCACCAATAAACCGGTTTGAGAATAGATATTACCAAGAAACTGAGTCTGGTCTCTCGTCCTCTCCATAACGGTAGTTCTACCGTTGTACGGTTCCTATTGATTTCTCCCTTCTGTATGCATTCTCAACGACAGAGCGAATTTATTGAGAAGTGATTCTGGGAAAGGTATACTGAATGTTTCTTCGGATGCAGAAAGAAAACATAAATATCTCCATGGATATTATGATTATTCATAGACAAAAATAGCGGTCAACTCGGTTCATACAATTTCGCAGTTGCGATAAAATGTTTTATTACTTCAAACGCATAGAACGATTTTCCTGATAACCGTAAACCATTTCTATCATCATAACTATGGTAATACGTAATACAATGTCTGGAAATCTGCAGTGTCTTAACCTCCACGTTTGGGGAAGAAATTTTTAAAGTCCCTTAGGATTCGTGTTCTTAAGATCTTTTAATTCATCCGTTTTTCATCTTACACTCCGATTTATAAGCTGACGGAGCTATTTCTTAGTGCTTTGATCAGGTCTTGATTACTTGAATTCTGAAAATATCTTTTTAGTTTGAATTTCATTTTCTGCCACAGGCCTTCATTATGCATGCTTTAAAAACACCTAACGCGGTGTACAGCAGCGCTGGTATCTGTACGTTGTTTTCTCAGGCCTTGCCGTTTTTAGCTAGAGGGACCTCTTTGAAATATTTCTAATGAGACTTGAAGCCAATACTTTGCTTCAATGATATTTCTCAGGTTTGTAGAGTTAACTCAAAAGCCGCTTCTTTGAACCACTTCAGTTTTCCAACAAGGCGTTCGCTGTTGTTACTTCAGCTTGAAATACGTTTTGATAGGCCAATTATGAAAAAAACCGACGAATAAACTAATGTAAAAAGCAAAAATAGGACGTGATAGTAACTGGATACAACGTCCATTGCTCAGTTTATTGTAATATTCAGCAAAGCCTTCGCGTGTGAAATAATACCCTCAGTTCCACGCTCACCGGTATCTCATGCATGGTTATTTCGTAACATGCATCCTGGCAGTAAAGAAGCATGATCCTAGCAGGTCTATCTCGTTGGGTGAATTTAATCAGGTTTTATTAAGACACGGAGCGATTTGCATGAAGCAGTTTGCTTCGTAACACAATACCATCTTGTCAGTAAGAGGAGGCACCATGTCGTCTCAGCTGCTCTTAAGATGATCTTTTGTCTCTAACAATAGGATTTCGACACCACTAAATGTTTCTATTGATTTAACAACGAAACCCCATCTCCCTGCAAACACTGTCTTACTGCGGTGCCAACGTACAATGTCCTTATGCCACAGTGTATTGTTTCATTATGGAATAACCATCTTAGCTCGTTAAGCAATCAATCTCCCCTACAGGGGAACCCAAATTAGTTGCCCCGGTGTTCTCGGGGCTCCTTGCGCCAACGGTGTTGGTAGAGCTGTACAAAACGTCGTAAGACGAAGACAAACGATGTGCATGGTACGCTGAAAGAGGGTTGTAACTTAACACCCTTTGACAAAATTTCATGGACACGTAATAATCCATTTTTGGCCGGTATTGTAATCAAACATAGAGTAACAGATAGCGAACAAAGGCTTTTAAAAGAAATATTGGTCTTCATTCAGACATGTAAAAGGTATTTGGGGCAATCTCGTTTGAACGCGCGTTTTTTTTTCGTTTCGCAAGGGAATATGTGAGAGAAGGGCGGTTGCCTCAACAGGGGCAACTGAGCATTTGTTGCCGAATTATTCATTCCTTACTGGAACAAATAACGTTCTGCCAACTCTGTTGGAGACAAATATCCACTAGAATATGCATGCACTGCACCTAAAAGACCAAGAGGAACAGGATGCATGTACACCCAGACTCTCACATTGAACTATAATGATTTCATCTTTTTTTAATGAGATCGAGATGCATTATTCTGGTTCTCTGTATTTGTTCTTTCTGAACTTTGACCTTGTGATTTGAATAAAATAAGGCAAACCGTAGCAGAAGGCACGTTTCCTTGCATACGATTCTTTGCTTTCAAAGTGGCATTTCCAATTATCTATGATTCTTTTCTTCCAGGATTCTGTGAGACGTGTCCTGTGATGAAATCTTCGAGGAGCGGACAAAGGAGGTGACGCAGAAGCGATCAGTGTCAGCAATGGAAGCCATCTTTCTTGCAACCATGATGGCGGCCATCTCCGTCCAATTGTCGTCTGCTGATCAATTGACAATTCATTTCCGTTTGAAGGAAAACGTGCCTGTTGCCACCTACGTAGGGAGTGTTGCGGAAGACAGTGGCATTATCCAAGCAGTGTCACAAAGCGAGTTTCAGACTCTTAGATACAATTTTCTAAATCCAAACGATCTAAAGACAACCTCCTATTTTAGCATCAACGCAGAGACAGGGGCGATATATACAGCGGCGATGATTGACAGAGATTCTCGTGTTGTGTGTTCCTTTTCGTATGACTGTACAATAGTGTTTGATGTCACAGTGAGGTCAACCAGAACGTCATACTTTGAGATTGTCACTGTCAAGGTCACGGTGGAAGACGTTAACGACAACGCACCCAAATTTCCCGAACCCGTCAAAACGATAGCTGTGTCCGAATCTGTGACTCCCGGCACCACTTTCAGGATCGACGGTGCCTCAGACCCAGACAGAGGTCCAAATAATTCTGTCAGTAGTTACGAGATGGTGGCCGACAGTAACACGTTCGGCCTCAAGGTTGATCACGCTCTGGATGGAAGTCTTAGTGTTAAACTGGTTGTAAGAGAATCTCTTGATCGGGAGCGAAGAAGCCGGTACAAACTCACAGTCATTGCTAAAGACGGAGGTAGGCCACCTCTCTCAGGAAATCTCACTCTGTATGTCAATGTGACCGATGTAAATGACAATGTCCCGGTATTCTCTGAAAATGTTTACGACTTCACTGTGACAGAAAACAGTCCCGTGAGATCAATATTCGGACGTGTTCTGGCCAGAGATAAAGACACTGGTCTCAATGGTAATGTATCTTACCGATTTAGTCCACACAAGTCCAGCAAAATTCCACAGCTGTTCGCCCTAAACAGGCGAACAGGAGACATTAGTGTCAGAAACCCCTTACAGTATGAATCTGGGAATAGTTTTGAAACTGTAATTGAAGCCATGGATAATGGTGACACGGTGCAAGTGTCCCAGGCAATCTTGATCATTCGGATACAAGATGTTGGCAACAACCCACCCAAGATTACAATGAATTCGGTGTCTCCTGGAGTTCATGGCACCGTCTTGGTGTCCGAGGGGATGTCTATCGGCACCGTCGTGGCCCACATCAAGGTGGTGGACAACGACAAGGGGAGGAATGGAGCTGTGGACTGCCGTAGTCTCAATCCGTTCTTCGTGGTGCAGGTGATGCCGGGGCGAGGTTACAATGTTCAGCTGAAGAAGAAACTCGACAGGGAGAAGAAAGTTAAACACAACCTCACTGTGGTATGCGAGGACAATGGGAGACCTAGGATGGCTACATCTGCCAGTATGAGTCTGGAAGTTACTGACATTAATGATAACCCTCCCGTCTTCACCAACAAAACGTATTATGCCAACATCACCGAGAACAACCGTGTTGGTGCTGTTGTCACCCGTGTAATGGCCACGGATCGTGACACAGGGCAGAATGCTTTGATGCTGTACTTCATGAGTCTGGAAAGCGATTCCATGTTCAGGATCGACCACCAAACCGGTGACATCACCGCAGACGCTGTATTCGACAGAGAGACACTCTCGCAGATGACCTTCACCGTGAAGGCTGTCGATGAAGGGGAAACGTCCATGTCAGGAACGGCCACAGTCATTGTCACGGTTTTGGATCAGAACGACAACCAACCTTACCTTGACCCTTCTAACTTGGTTTTCAATGTGTCTGAAGACCGACCAACAGGAACCAAAGTTGGTCAGTTAACCTCTAAGGATAGAGACATTGGGATTAATGCTCGTACTGAATATTTGATGCTGGTAAGAGGAGATTTACCTCCCTTTGTTGTGTTTTCTGACGGAGTGATACGAACCCACAGAAGGTTAAACAGGACACTGAAAGATCGGTACGAATTTGACGTTTTGGTGAAGGACGGTGGAAAACCGCCTTTAAACAGTACCGGACGTGTGTACGTCAATGTTGTTGACTCTAACGATCACAGCCCTATCATCCTCTTCCCCAACGAGAGAAACAACACAGTCCTCATTGCCTCTGACACACATCCGGGAACCGTTATTTCTGAAGTCACTGCTGTGGATTACGACCAAGGTATCAATGGGCAAATGTCGTACTTCATATCTGTTGCAAATAAAGACAATCCATTTCATATAAACACCCGCTCGGGTAAGATTGTCTTGGCAAGACAGCTTCGCCCCACTGACCAAGAGTTCTACAAGATCACAATATCAGTTCAGGATCACGGCATGCCTCAGCAGGAGTCACAGACAAAGATGATCATTAGGATTGTGTATTACAACACCACACTAGCCGCATCAGTTGGAGACAATGACATAAAATATATAATTATAGCAGGTGCTGTTGGAGGTGTGACTGTTATTCTGTCTATCATAATTGTTATCATAATCTTGCACATCAAACGTGCCGACTCCAGACGTCGAAATGGGAGCTCCATAGCTATTCAGGAACAAGGAGATGGGAGACCCTTTGATAAACAGCTCTGGCATAGTGTCCCGGGGGAGGAAGAGAGTTCTGGTAGTGCTGATGATACGGAGAAGAACATTGACAAAATACTGAAGGGGAAGATGGGCAACAAAACAAGTTTTTCCTTCGACAGTGGGGCCGAACTTGATGATCCTTATCTGAAGAAACTTACGTCAGATCAATATGGCGGTCAGCAGTTTTATACCTTCAGGAAGGTGAGTCTCGAAAATGGCGTCATCATTAATATGATTTTTGACATGACGGGCCCTTTTACCACCCCAAACATATTCAGGGACTTTTTGCAAAGAGAATCTGACACTTCCAGTAGCATTACGTCGCCGAGCACCGATACAAGCGATAGTATTCTTAGAATATGAACCCTCATGTTTAATAGTGCCGCCTTCAGTTGGATAAAATACGAAGCTGTTGCTAGAGGTAAGCGTAAGTGCATTTTATCTTAGTATACATAGCTTCATGTTAGCCCTTTCACCCCAAGTCTCCATCACTAACAAGTAACATCCCGTCGAGTTAGCATTATTAACCAAATATTAACAAACTAGTCCAGACTAAATATATCACTGCTACATGCATGATGGTGTGTTATATAGGAATACACGCATTTTAGGTGATTAACCGTCCTTATATATCCCAAAGATAAACATCTTTAATTTCAAAGTCACATTGTAAGAACCAGTCGATTGGTTTTCAATATTTGGCTTGAAAACATGCTCCTAAATCCCCCCCAAAATGTCAGGGCTGACAAGGAATTCTCTGCTTGCCGCAACTTTATTAAACATTTGAAAAACAGGCAGAACCATAAAGCCGTGCGATTAGACAAGATGTAAAAAGCGCCTGGTTTGAAATTTGAGTAAAGAAATAACGTGAAATTGAATTAGAGATTTTAGGGTTTCGCAACAGAACTATCTTATCGTGGAGGTCTTCGCAGAGCTTTGTCCTGATACAGACCCTCACCGGAGTGGCTCTGACGTACTTAATAAAACGCATCTTCAAAAGGATTCCCTTGAAATAATAGCCGGTCATGGCGTTGAAATTCGAAAGCCTATAAATCCCTGGTCTGATACCCAGGGGAACAGTCATGAGGGAGCAGAGGGTTCAGCAGAAAGGGTTCCCAATCATTTCAGGAAACAATTGCAGCTTCTCTCCAATAACATGCTTGTCCTGTTTTGAGAAGTAATCAAATCATGTATTTGATGACAGAACACAGTGTATAAGTAAGGCATAAACACAACAACAGAGAGTTGCATATGTTAACATTTTTGTGCTGCTGATGTTAATTCCTGAGACCTTTCCACGCCAACTTCAGATTTGAAAATACTGAGTAATGCATTAGCTTAGGCAAATGTTGTAGAGACGTTTCAGCTCTGAGTAGGTTAAAAACGTGCTTATTTAAAGCATACCGGGGTGATATATCACTTTAGACATATGCAATGTATTGTGTCTCGCAAAAGTGTAGGTGAAATGCCACCTTTGAATAATCATTTCGTGTTGTCCACCGGCATTCCATAGACACTGGGTGAAGAAAGCATCTTAAAGAACACGTGTAAAAGACATTTTTTCAATGTTATAGCGACAGAGATATATTAACAGAAATAAAGCCCTCAAAACTATACCTAGGTTTTACGCACTAGCATAAGAAAGAACTATTTCGTGAAACTATATGTTCTCAGTTTATCGCAAGTTTAGTACAAGAAAATTAAGTTTGTGAACAACCATTACTTTAATTGTGTTCAGAGAAGGTCTGTTTGCTTAAAGTGATACGGCATTTGGTCAACAAACCTTGACCGCTCAATCAACGACATCTGTCACACTCTGGAATGACCACCTCGGCACCGACTTGTTAAATGGACATTTAGAAGCCCTAAGGTGTTTGTCCAATACTAACACTCCTGGCCACTGTCAATTTGAAAGATCTGATTTCTCCCTTGAAGAATGTTATGGGTTTTAGTTGCCTGCTGGAAGCCATGGTCAGGAAATTAAAACAGAAATCACATACGTTTGTTTATACTCTGATCGCACAAATATTAATCTTTGGCCGCCATCGCGCCTATGGGACTTCCGGTTGTTCCGCAGCGAAGCATTTGAAACATACGGGCTCTTGACTTCACCTTGGTGACATGTGCAAAGGATAAATTTTACTTGCTACTTCCTGCAACGAGAAGCCTGTTGGTACCTCTCTGTTACGTTCAAAAACCATTATTATCTCTGGAGGATCTAACACTTAAACATATGCTAGAGGCGACCTCTCACAGATCGAACTAAGAGGCCCTCGTGCCTCGGCCGGGATCAAAGTATCGTCCTGTCCCTTATCACTCATTAGTAGCTCGCTACCGCGGGACTATTGTATTGTAACGAATTCCAAGGGAACTAATTAAGATGAATACTGCGAAAAGCTGAAACTGTTTTTCCTGCCATTGTCAATAGGCTGAAGGCGACGTCCGATTACAACTCCTACAATGGAGGCCCTTGTTGCTCAATAGCACTGGCGCAATAAAAATAGAATTTTACGGTTGGCCTGTGGTGTATTGTAAAAAATATAGACCGTGTTTTGGGCTTCCATATTTCAATTCGCTGATTGATCCAATTGGTATATATGCTACAGTGAACGCTTTACGAGGAATACATTTTATTGCACGGCCATCTGATCAATTTTCAGCAATCAGGAAAATACTTTTAAAGGTGTTTCTGCGCGAATTCCTGTTTTATTCAGTAGCCCTGGATAATACTAATGGACACAAAGATCTGCAGCGGATACATATATTTTCCTTTGATCTGCCATCGCACTTAGAATACTTATATCGAGTTTTTTTGTAACACATGGACTTTATTGCTACTACGAAACTATCTGTGTATGAGCTGTTGGAATATTTCCATTATACTTTCAGTTTTTATTTATTCATGACAAGACGGAATGAGGTACAAGAATGTAAATTTAGGATTTACCAGTGGAAAGCACATTTCAGTGAGACAATATCTTGTGTAACGCCATAAAGTAAACCGTTAAAGCGGTATTCATGCACTGACGAAGCTGTTCAACGATAGACTGATCAATAGAGAGCTTTTACGTGTATATTGAAACTTGCATTATGTATTGTTTTGAATTACCTTTAAGTGGATTCTGGAACTAGATGGAAGGCGTTTTCCCAACGAATGGTCATAAACATATACGTTATGTCTGTACATATTTAGTGAAAGTGAATTCGGATGAAATGTGTTTACAGACATGTTTCATGTGTAAGATTGGTGAGATTTTCACTCATGAGTGGATATAAAGAAAACACGCGCACATGCACACACGCGCACACGTTGATAAAATATGAGTCGTACAAGCATACATGGAGTTCTAATCCGTTCTAATCTATGATGAATGTTTTAAGCCCCTTTGAAGTCATTTTAGTCAGTTCGTTAACTGACTGAAATATTTAAGCATTTTGGACATTACCTCGGTGAATCACATTTTACATATTGACAATAACATATATGAATGGCTGTTAAAAATGGAAAGAATAACATACCAAGTAGAGTTGTCCTCTATGTAATATGTTTTAGCAGTTTTCGATAACTTGCATCAAAAAAGACATTTTGCCATTTCAATAAATGTATAAAGTCCCAGGCCATGAGCATGAGGGAATTATGTTAAGTCCCAATTCGATTGCTAGCGGTTCCTGATATAAGAGAACAAGTTTTAAGACGCACCCGTTGGAAGGCTGCATGTCTTTGTAACTGCCTCGGGTTCTTGTCGATGACCAAGATCACGAAGAGGTTTATCGACCAAATCTAGTGATAACCAATCTAATCATTGGCCGATTACCTTGGATTAGCTGCTTCAGAATAGCGCTAAGTATGTCGGGTCTTCACAAGGCGTCATCAAAAGAGCTGCAGATCATATTCGAGACACTAAAACTGCAGTCAATATGAAAAGCATACACTCTCTTTGATCATGTGCCATCGTGGCCCTTTAGCTAAAAAATATGCATGAAATATAACTATACTTGCTTTTTTCCCACACAATACTAAGATCCCCGCTAAAAGCCAAGCAATGTCTTTATTCTCATATTAGTTATTTCCCCATTTCAACCTTCGATTTTCTCACCGGTATCTAACACTAATCATGTCGTTAATATTTTTATGGCTGTTGTCAGAGGCTTTCCGTAATAAATGACCTTATCTGGCTGTAGACAAGCGCGATTGTTAGCGTTTTATCAGAGTTTTACTGGCTCTTGGGTAGCACCTGATCCGTATTAAGGTGACCTGGCTCATTATGGTTGTGAATTACCGCGTCAACGGCAGAGACGAATTCTAATACCCAGAACGAATAGGAAAAGGGACGTTGGTTTTACTTGAACCAAATACGGTACTTAACGTTGTAATGACAAATTCGTATTACTTTGGCGGGCTTGTAGTGTCTGGGTT